>NC_139688.1:35280665-35482872 GCF_964106915.1 Podarcis gaigeae
AGTCAGGATTCCATGAACATTGATCAGGTTTGGCCCTCATTAGACTATTTGAGGGGATTTTCCCCTTTAGGGATTTCTTCCTAAGGATTTTTTGTACTTCTGCAAACTATGGGGTTTCCCTGAGACTGTGGCTACCTCCTCTCTTGGGCATGGATGGTGCCAATTTGGCAACAAAACCACAAATGTCACAGTTTGACTACATTTGTTTCATGAAGCTACCTCAGTATTCTTGTGCTTCACCAACTCGTAAGCATTCAAGGCTCCTTTAACACCTGAAGGTGACCATTCATGGGGTTTTGTTTTTTTCCTTGACATTTTAGGGGTGACCATAGGACCCTCGAAAGCCCAGCACAGCAATGACTTCTCTGAAAGTTGAACCAGGTTCTTAAAATAAATTGCTGCTATGCATTCTCCCAGAAGGTGGCTGTAGTTCACTAGGAGCAATGTAGCTCTTGTGTAATACACATTTCATCTTGGACTCTTGTTACTTTGAATGATCTACGGAGGTTCTGAACAAAGAACAAATGAAGAGAGACTTAGCAACAGAGATTCATACTGTGCACTGTGAAGCAGGCGTGAAAATTATGGATGATGTTTTGTAAAGAGTGATTGAGCCTGTGGGAGGAGTAGTTTGTTGCATAGATGTGAGCAATTATTGTTTCTAAGTAATACTCTTAACAAATTGACTACTGCTAGGAGCTTCTTTTGTGCTGCAACATTTTCTCTTTGCTTGGAATTGGTACATTCAGTAATAGCCCTGCGGCTTAGAAGCATAAATGCTATTTGTTTCAGAATTAATAGGTTTGCCTTTAAGGTCTTTTCTTTCTTTCAGGGGGAAAAGGCAGGGGAAGGATGATTCACCCAACTGCCCATTTGCAGTTCCTGATTGTTCAGAATCAGACTTCCTTTTTTTGCAAGCCACTAACTCCCTGCTCCTGCCAACCTAGAAGTTCGAAAGCCCGTCAAAGTGCAAGTAGATAAATAGGTACCGTTCCGGTGGGAAGGTAAACAGCATATTTCTGTGTGCTACTCTGGTTCACCAGAAGCGGCTTAGTCATGCTGGCCACATGACCCAGAAGCTGTACGCCAGCTCCCTTGGCCAGTAAAGCGAGATGAGCACCGCAACCCCAGAGTCATCTGCGACTGGACCTAAGGGCCAGGGTCCCTTTACCTTTAACTCCCAAATTGCAAATATGATACCTTTGGACATACCTCTCATAAGAACTGCCAAGGGTCTCTTCCTGCATTTCCACCCCGTTTTCTCGGGTGCAATATAGAGGCGGTAATAAACTTCAAAAAGGCCCAGAGATGTGGGGCTGAAAGGAAAGCCCTCTGCATAAGGATCAGGGAAACGGCAATGCCTTTTAAAGATAAGCTACTTAAATGCATCTTATTCTTATTTTCAGTGATTTTTCCAGGGTGGGGGATGCAGGGGTACACATACCCCTAAATATTTTGTGAATCTAAGTACTTTTGTCTGTTTACTGTATTTATTTTTCCCGATTTGAACTATAAAATTGTGGTTTTTCTTGAATTAAAATGAGAGTGCCCTTAAAATTTTTTTTTTTGGGGGGAGCACTGCTTATTTTTATACAGATCCTAGAGAAGCTCCCTATCCCTGTAGAAGGGTCTACACTATGCAGTGCAGGGGAGAATGTGTGCCTTTACAAGCAAAATGCAAACAGGGCATGCACAGATTATTTCTATGTAACATCAACATCTGCCCCTACCGGAAACTCTGTGAGGTAATCACAGGGGCCAATGCATTTAGGGGTGAGGTGAACCAAAGCCACCTACCATGATTAAATTCACAGGACTCTTGAGTATGACTGGAAATTGTCTCCATTTAGGGGAGGGGGTCTTTTCAACCACAGCCCTTTGAATTCTGCTGATTTCTTTTCCAAAGGGTCTTCCAACCTTCAAAAACATTGGGGGTGGGGTTACAAGGGTCTGCAATGAGAAGGATAGGCCAACAAAGATCCTTTGCACATGTAGCCCCTTGAATCCCAACTAATGTACCGGCACCCCTGACCGATGCCACCCCTGCCTGATGGCCAAACAGTGGTTGGGTGGGTTGACAGAATGCATTTTGGAACTGGGGAATTTAGCAGTGAGAGTGACTGGAGCTGCACTGGAAACCTCAACCTGTGGATTGTCCATATGTGAACTATACTGTACAGCATGGGAGGCAGCACATCCATTGCATTAAAAAATTGTATTGACTTCTGGCTGTATTTTTTGTTGCTTTTCTTTTTTCTTATATTTTATATATTACAATTTGAAGTCTGTGGAATTCGGATTGTAATACAATAAATCACAATGTTTACAAAATAAAAGAAGCAATAAAAATATACGGTAATTACAAATCATACATCTTCTAGCAAAGTATATTACCACAAAAGGCAGAAAAGTCATTATGTGGTCCACAAAGACCCTCAGCATTTTTCAAGTGGCCTGTAAAGCAAAATAAAAAAAATAAAAAAAATGGTTTGGGAACCACTGAGCTAAGATATGCATTTGAGAGAGAGCTTTCCCCCCCTCCTCTCTATTATTTGTCCTTTGGAGATGAGCCCATTCCAGAGAGGATCGAGTCTCCTTCTAAACCTGGAAAAAGAGCACATTTTAATCCACATGAATGCTTTGCAGAAAGTGGTGCGATACACTATATTATTGGTAGGAATAATAATAATACGTGATTTTCAGGGATAAAAATAGTCAGGGCACTTATACTAAATTTCTCTGTGTCGTCAGCAAAAACTGTAATCATTTTGCTGATGATTCCCATAATGCTGAAAATAGCACTTTATGTAAATCAAGAGGTTTAAGTAGGTGGGAGACAGCAACACTCCAATTCCACTCCTCTTGCATTTTAAACTATGACAATTCTTTTGCCATCTGATCCAGAAAGACAAAACAAGATGATATGACAAATGCTTTTTTTTTATAATAAAATTAGCAAGTACGGTAATGAGATGACTGTGGTAGCTGTTCAATCTATGTGATTAATCTATCACATTTAATTTGTGAATGAAAGCAAAAGTATAAAAGAAAGGAATACTTCCTACATGCAGCACTTTTGATAGCAAAAAGCACAAAAGCATGGCAACATTTCTGGTTTTCACTCCTCCGTATGACCTTCACTACACTCAGCAATGTAGAGGTGCACTGAGGAGGCAGCTTTTGAAGTAGTGTGGGGGAGGCAAATTTCTAGCCTCTGTGATATTAGCGGATGGAACTAGGAATAGAACTGCAAAGCTTAAAACAACATCCTCTCTACATATATTCTATGTGTTTCATTTCAATACAGTTCATTAACAATTTACAAAAGGCTCTAGTTGCCATTTGATCCTGCCTTTTCTGCATTTGGTTTGTGACGGGTGTAATTCAGTGTTCATTAGCCTCTTCCATGAATCACCTTGATATATATATACCATGTTTTCCTGGTCTCATTTCCCATCATATCCAATATATTACCCCAATCAACAGTATCCAACATTTACTACTTTGTAGTACAATATTGATTCATTCATTTTACAGTGGTACCTTGGTTTGCAACCGTTTTGGATTATAACCATTTTGGATTACAACCACGTCAAACCCGGAAGTGCGTGTCCCTTTTTTTTGGATTACAGTCATACCACGGGTTACAGCCACTTCAGGTTGCTTTTTTTCGGGTTACGGATCGCTGAAACCTGGAAGTACCGGAATGGGTTACTTCTGGGGTTTGGCAGTCGCGCATGCACAGAAGCGCTACATCGCGCTTTGTGCATGTGCAGAAATGCCGATTCGCAACCCGTGCATGCGCAGACATGGGTTGTGAACGCTGCGGGTTGCAACGTGCATCCTGCACGGATCACGTTCGCAACCCGAGCACCCACTGTACAAGCCTTTTTGGGGGGGAGGCCCCATTGGCAAAAGTGCGCCTTGAGTTACAACCTGTTTTGGTTTACAACTAGACCTCCAGAATGGATTATGGTTGTAAACCAAGGTACCACAGTATATCCCACCCTTTTCTCCCAAAGGAGCCCAGGCCGACAAACAACTAATAAAACAATAAAAGCATATTTTTTAAAAAAATTCCACTGCAAATTAAAGATATCAGATAATAATAATAATAATAATAATAATAATAATAATAATAATAATAATAATAATTTATTATTTATACCCCGCTCATCTGGCTGGCCCCCCCCAGCCACTCTAGGTGGCTTCCAAAAAAATATTAAAATACTGTAATACATCAAACATTAAAAGCTTCCCTAAACAGGGCTGCCTTCAGATGTCTTCTAAAAGTCTGGTAGTTGTTGTTTTCTTTGACATCTGGTTTCAAAGGCTTGTTGAAAGATGAAAGTCTTCAAGGTGTGCCAAAAAGACAGCAGAGATGGTGTCTAATATTCAAGGGAAGGGCATTCCAAAGGCTAGGTACAATAACACTAAAGGCCCATTTCCTACAGTGTAAGGAACAAAACTTCTGAGAAGATGGTATCTGCAGGAGGACCTCACCCGGCAGAGCACAGTGACTAATTGGTTATATAAGGGGTGAGATTACCTCTGAGTTATCCTGGTCCCAAGCTCTATACAGTATGATAATGTCTTATGCAGGAGTTCGGTTCCAAGGGTTTCGTGTATGTGCAAAAATATGTATTCTCAAAGCCTTGGAACCAACTCCCCATGTGAGCATCCTGAGGCTTCTGACACCAGCCCCAAAATTAAGATCCAATGGGGCAGGCATCCCCAAACTTGGCCCTCCAGCTGTTTTGGGACTACAACTCCCATCATCCCTAGCTAACAGGACCAGTGGTCAGGGATGATGGGAATTGTAGTCCCAAAACATCTGGAGGGCCGAATTTGGGGATGCCTGCCATGGGACCTCCCAAATTCCCATTAGATCTCATGGGAGCATCCCAGACCTTCCAAGAGGAGAGCCTTGCTTCTCTCTTCTCATGCCAGCATTTAACTTGTGGGATTTCAAGCAGCTGGACGTCAACTGCATGTAGTTGAAATCGTACAAGTTAAGTGCATGTTAGATGCAATCATACAGTACACCAAAACCACCCCCTTGAACTTAGTGCAGCAGCTAATTGGTGATATTCTGCCAGAGTGAGCAGCTGAGCCACTGGATTTTGTACCAACTGCACCTTCCAGATCAAACTCAAGGGCAGCCTTGCAGTAACCCAGCCTTGAGGTTACCAGTACATGAACAACAGTGGTCACCACACATAGCATGATTTGCAGTTCCTTCTACATAGTACCAGGAGCTGACCACTGCAGAAAATATTATAGCTAGGTGCAATAGGATGGGGATCCATGTCAGATGTACTTTGAATTCAGACATTAAAAAGAAGAAGTAGTTCACAGCCAGCAGCTAACACACGTAGGCAATGTTGGAGCAACAGTATATTTAATAGAAACTATGTCAAATTATGCAACCAAGCGGGAGGAAAGCCCTCAAGCCTTACTACAATATCGTCACAAGATGTTTCTGGGTATTTTGTGGTGGGGAGTGCCTTTGCATAATACACTTAGAAAGTAAAACCAAGGCGCTATGTGAAAAAACATAACTGTTTACTAAGATCTTTAAGAAACCTAAGAAGTCCTTCGTTTGCATATATGCTGCAATCCAAGTCATTCTACGACAGATGATGCTGACTCATTGCAGACTCTTGCATGACATCTGACTTTTTCGTTTTCAAGTTAATTGGTTTTCTCACTATTCATATAGGGGATTTTTTTTACTCAGGAGGAGCAAACTAGATTTTATGTTGGGGCATGTCTAGGGCACATCAAGAGAAGAATCAGTCAACTGATGTGATATATTCTAGATTCAAAAGTATTCTTGAGGCAACTAATTAATTCTATCCATTGCTGCCGCCACTCAGAAAAATGCATCATCTGACTTTTGCCAAATACCTCTTAAACTGCAAGTACAGCTCTGCCACACATGAATGCTCTAGGAAGTACAATCATGTGAAAGTCCCCTACACCTTTCATTGCATTGCCACTGAGTGAAATTCTGCAGAACAAGTAATAACCACCTTTACTATTAAAAAAGGAAAATCCTTTTACGTAAGCCGATAATGCCTGTGACAATGGGTTATATCTGGCACCATATTAAGTATTGTTGCATGCCATTCCAATCTCTGAGCAGTACAAGATTCCAGGAGTTCCATGGTTCATGTTTCCTTTTGGGAACGAGGCACAGTGGAGACTGCAATGTCTTTATGATATATGGTTTATTTACACATATATATACAACCTTAGCCTACAATGGATGGGTTTCACAGCATTAACACCCCAAAAGGGTATTGTTTTTCTCATAGCTGAAGTCTTGGAATCAAACAGGAATCAACCATCGTGCTCAACTGTCTCTCAAGCTTTCTGCCTTTAACAGCCTGAAACCTTTCTCCCTCTAGGTCATATCATGGCCAACCTTAAAAACTCTCCTTCAAACACTGTCTTTGTCTTCTAACTACCTCTGAGTTGATTTGTCATTTGGAACAGAGCCCTCTCTCTTTGGCTTTGCTACTGGCTCATCACCTTCCCTTTGTTCTCCTAATGGCCCATCACTCCAGGCGGTTTCCTCATCAGGGGTTCAGTGTCTGGGACCCAGAAACTCATAACCCAGGGCAGCCTGAAGCTCATAACACAGGGTTGTATGGTACCCATAACAATACCTTAACATAGGATATGAGTTGAATCCAAAGAAGCATGTGAATAGAACACTGCTGTCTGCCAAGACCATCAGTGGAAGAGGGAGCCCACCAGTTTGTGCTCCCTAGGACTCACCAAAACTTGAAGTGTGGGGTTTACTGCATGCCATGCAATCATATCCCTCTGAACAGCAAGGACTCAAGGAGGAGGTATCATCATACTTGAACTTTATAGAAGTACAAATTATTTAAAAAATTAAATACTAAGAGGGCAACCTCCCAAAACAACACAATGAAGACTTTGCATGCTGAGTTGCCATGGAATGCTGGGTATCAATCAATCACTCAATTGACTGCGGTCAATTGGTTATCAGTTGGAAAGGCAAAATGGAAAGCAGGAAGTGTGTGGAATGGAATCCTCTGCTGCAGCCAGTAACAGTTTATAGTTATTGAAGGAGCATGTATTTGGCTGCAACGCCAAACAGGAAAGCTTCTGCTATGAGGAGAGGCTATTTTTTTGCAGGTCCTACTTGTTCTTAGTGCAACTAGTAATGGGTGTACTGATCTTATTACAGTTCAACTCCCAACTCCCAATTTAAGTGGGGGTTACGTCCCAAGGCACCACATGTTTAAGTGAAATCACGTATATTTGAAACACCATTAAAAAGGCCTACAAAGAATCCATTTTGCCCCCGCCCTGTTCCATCTCTTTTTGTGATGTTTTTGGATTACTTCCGGGTTTGGCATGCTGCACACATGGCGGCCAGTGGAGAGAGAAGCAATTACCATAAAGTTCCTCTCCCTCCGCTTCGCCAAGCTGTCAAAGCCCGGCAGCAGCGGCAACGGCAGCAGCAGGCGCAGCCAGACCCCCGCCCGCCCGCCCGTCTTCCTCTCCTTTTTTTGCCCGCGGCAGAAGGCTTTGCTCTCCCCCTTCTGCGACCTCCTCACCAAGCCGAGCGAGCGCGGGCTCCCTAACCCGTGGATTTTAGTAGGGGCAGAGAGCTGCTAGTGCGAGTGCGCCCCCCGCCCAAGTTGCGCCCGGTGCGGCCGGCACCCCTGGCACCCCCCACGCTACGCCACTGAAATCCTCTATCTCTGTGACACGGCAGGTGTATGGGGGAGGTATCCTACATGCATTTGTAGCTAAAAGGCTTCTAGATTTATGCCTAGTTACTACAATTAGGTACATGTGCACTGTGGAGAACAGCATGCATTACATATATATATAAATTGTTGAAAATTAATTGCCTCTTCAGAGCCTTTACAGTGAACAGTAGAAGGTCAAAATGCATCGGATGTGCCTCTTCAGAAACAAAATCAAACAAAAGACAAACCTCCCTATACCTAGGTCTCCCAGTTCTGGGTGGGGAGTCTAACCCTATTCTCAACATTATGCAGAACCTGATGCTGATAAACCAGTGGAATTGCCAGCATATCAAATGTGTGTTCAGTCCAAGAGGAAAATGGGAAAAACACAAAATCCCAGATCCTATGGCCCCAAGGCTCAGTGTAACTCTAGAATTGGCACCCTTAATTGGGGAAGATTCTCTCACTGTAGATTTGACATTGTGAATGCCAAGACAAACTGTTATGATCCGAGAGTCTTCCAAACTAGATTCCAGCACAGATTTGTGATTACATTTTTTCAACGTAATTGTTAAACCAGCTATAAAGTATGAATAAATAAAGTATATAAATAAATGAATAAGGTAAAGAGTTACTGCTTTAGCTTTTGGTCAGTTGAATTTGCCTGGTAAGATTTTCCCTTCCAATATAAATATTTTTGTATTAAGGTGCAAACCTAGCAATGTGCACTCAGAAGTTCCACTGAATTTAATGGTTCTTACTTTCAGCTATGTAGGATTATGAATGCTGCTTTAATGAGTGACAAATTGTACAAGGAAGGGTAAAAAATGGTTCTCAGCTGACTTTATATGGTAGTATCAATACAGATTGGGGAGGGATATACCATAATTTTCTCATCTTAAATGAAATTCAGCTGTTTTAAGTATCATCCAAGTTTTAAAGGAATATGAAATATTAACAATTTCCACATCGGTTATTGAATCCTTCTAGAGCAAGTTGACATGTGGGACTATTTTGGCTTAACTTCAAGAATTTAGAGAATGGTTTATCTGCTGATAAACACTATTCCTCAGAACAATTATTTTCTTTAAAGCAAATTCTTTGGAAAGAGAACTCTGGTATATTTTTAGCATGGTCAGGAAAAGGGTAAAAAACAACAACCTTACAACAGTGCAACATACTGTATTACTAGGTCAATAGCATTAAATGTATTATTGGCATACATTTGTGTTGTTAATGAAAGCTACAGGCTAATATGGGCCTTTGGTCTCCTAGGTTACCCTCACATGAGTTGGTATCACTTGCATGGTGATAAGAGGCACTTTCAAGGGATATAAAAGTTTTTAAAGCATTGTAGAGGAAAGCTAGTATAGATATATACAATACTCAAAGTAAAATAAGCAAGCTAATTGTGAAAATGTTGACAGGCAGTTTGAGTAACCTTGGGAGACAACTGATTTGAGTTGACACACACACAGCAGGGCTAACCCTGGTTGGGCAGCAATGAGGAATGATGGAGCAGCATAGCTACTGCCGCACCCACGGCCCTGCCATTCACGCTGCTCAAGCTGGAAGGTGGGTCCCAGGCCAGCTCAGCTCCTCCCTGTTTTAAGTCTTTGTGCCTTAAAATCCCGCCAGAAATACTTTCACCCGCTTGCACTTTGGGTGGGTGGAATGGGGAGCTCCGTGCTGGATTGTCACAGTCCGGGTCACAGGCAGTTGGAGTCCTGGCTTGGTACATCGGGACCGGGGTAGAGGACGGGAAGCAGGAATCAGCAGTCCAGGGATCCGAAAGCCAAGAGTCCACGAATCAGGAAACCAGGAGTCAGGAAGCCAAGAGTCAGAAGACCAGGAGTCAGGAAGCTGAAGCACAGCTAGGTGGGTAGTATGTTGCTGTGGCAAAGAGCTAGAGGGAAATGCTGGTCTTATATACCCCTCCCAGCCCTTGCCACCAGGTGCTACGAGTCTTCTGTCAAGTCTCACCTGTGCGGCCGTGCCTTGCCCTTCTAGGCCAAACTCAGGAAGGCCCCAGTCCTGCGAGGCCCTACCAGTCACAGGGCCCGGCTCCTGCAAGCACTCCTGGCATGGATGAAGTGACTCCACAGTCTAGCAGCAGCCGGGGGGTGGGTAGATCAGGTGTGGTAGCATTGCCCACCTGGTTTCCCAATGCTGGCTACCAAGAGAACGAGGGTCAAGTCAGTGGGGAGGTGGGTGTGCCGTGTGGGCCAACCCACCACTCCTGCCACTGTTGCCTTGCCTTTTCTCCTCTCTGTAACTGCCAGCAACACACAACATTGGGAAGCCAGGTGGGGAGCTCTACCAGCTGCTGCCACCGCAGGCAAAGGCCGGCAGAACTGTTTTGGTCTGGGCAGAGGCACTCCCCTACTCATCCAGCCCACTCACCCCTGCCCCATAGCAGAGCAGGGATTTGGGCTGCAGCATTGTTTAAGTGCATTGTTGTTGTTTTTTTTATAACCACAAGGAGGGCATAAGGGCAGCAAGGCAATCCTATTTTTTGGTTACCAGTACTTAAAGGTATACTGGTTCTGAACACTGAAATTCCATTTAGTTATCATTAGTAACAGCTGCTTATGGACTGATCATTATACTTGTAGAACATCATCTTTATCCTAGTTGTCTTGCTGATGTGTTTCTTTCTGCGCTCCTCCGTAGTTTCAGTACTACTTTTAGGCATGCTTGTTCTGTTCAGCCTGCCGGTACACCCATTCTTTCTCCTCTGTTTTCATACTGATTTTTCAAAATAGGAGACTTCAAATTGAACTAGTCACCAACAGCTCTGAAAAAAATAAGAGGACACGCAAAATATGAAGAATGCTTAATTTCAGAGAGGTTGTTTTTTTTTTTTACTTCCAGCTGATCCAAATAACTGATTCAAAATCTGAAATCACTGCTGTTACATTAGACAGAATACAGTGACATTACTAAAATATGTATTTTTGTTATTTCTCATGGGAGCAGAAACTGATTTTGAATGGGAAAATGATGAGTCAAGCTAAATACAAGAGAACATGCTGAAACTTTAAAATGTAGAGCTTGTTCTGCCAGATAAATGGCTCACATATGATGAATGACAGCCCCTGTTTCACAAACTACAGATACTGGGACGTGAATCACATGGAATCAGCAACAGAAAACTGAAGTCTTGTGCCACTGTTGCAGTAATACCTAGGAGCAGAACACAATATCAGACATGCAGAGAAAAGTGCAATCCATTCCTATTTCCAGTCTACAACCACCTATCATTATATAAAGGCAATTTTCTCTACGAAGTTGCCATGCTTTCGTAATGCAAAATGGTGGCAGAAACTTGACCAGAACGCAACCAGATGAGCATGGCAGCCATTCTGGCTCAATATATTCCATGGTCAGCTTAAATACACACAGAGAGAGAAAGAGAGAGAGAGAGAGAGAGAGAGAGAGAGAGAGAGAGAGCTTAAGAGCTTAATAATAAGTTTCCTGTCCTGGGAGATCCATCTAATTTCCTTGCTTCTGAGTTTCTGCTGGCAATTGCAAGTGTTCGTGGCCAGCACCTAGTGCTGGAGCTAAGCCGGGAAGTTTCAGGAACTGTGCCAGGGTGAACTCAGTAGGGAGCTGTTAACCCAGTTAGGGTCCAGAGAAAACAGAGAGACTTGTAGTCCCACTGCTAGCTCCAGCTCTTTCTGGTCATCTGCTTGGTCACTGTTTACAGCTGGATCTTCTCCTTGCTCCTAAATAAAGCTTTCCTCCCAAGACATCTGGCTATAGAGCCTCCTGCTAGCACAAACAGATGTTTCAGCCTCCCCCGAGCTGCAAAAACAAAGGGGGAAGGGGGGGAATGCCACCCTTCCCCCGACGGCTCGGGGTAGGCTTGGGAGTCTAGGGCAGGCGGTGCACCAAATGGCACCCCCCTCAGCGGAGACACCTGGGGTGGTCCGCCCCCACCTCACCCCGCTTCCTCCAACCTTACTTGACGTCACCTGCAAGGGTGCACTCCTCCATTGCCTCCTGAGACAGAGGAATGCCAACAACTGCCTCACACAAATCTACCTACTTTCCTTCTGGTTTTGAATTGTGGTGCCATTAATTTCATACAGGGGAAAAAAAACACTGCAAAAGAGTTAAGATTTTAAAGAGAAAGTGGAAAAAGAGGAACAAAAACTTAAGTCACCTCGAGGGTTTACAGTTAGGATGACTGAAATTTAAACTATGTCTTGAGGGGGGGGGAAATAGATTACATTTCGGTTACATCAAAAGCCTTTGGTCATTTGACATCCTGTCTCCTTGTCCTCCAGTGACGTCTGTGTTGCTTTGATTCCACTGCTTCTCGTATTCAGAAATCTGAAGGGAGTGAGGGAATTAAAGTATTGAAACCATTCTTAACTCTATTCATGTTCAGGATATTTCAGAATTTCAAAACCCCAGTTGCCATGTTTCATTCATATTTTTTTCCATGGGCATATGCAATACAGTTTCCATGGCACAATTTCAAAATAAATATCCTGTTTTCAGAATTATATCCTGCCTACTATGACTGCTGGTTTTTTGATATTCTTCTTTCGTTCCTGGAAGTTGAAAGCAGAAGGAAACAAATGAGGCAAGCAGAGTTTAGGAGTTTATCACACTTCATAGTATTTTGGGGGGGGGGAATAGGCAGCCCCTTGTTTTATATAAAAAAAATAAAATAGTATAATATTAACATTATTGATTTATTAAAAATATAAATTCTGCCCTTTCCACTCATAGAGCACTCAGGACAGATAACATAAGAGAAAACAATAAACTGTAATAACAACAAAATATGAATAAATATATAAGGTGGGCAAAAACTATAAATTCAGAGAACCCAGAAAGCAAAATAAAGACAGTTACACAGGCTAGAAATCTACCTAAATGAAAACATTTGCAATTGCCAGCAGAAACTCAGAGGCAAGGAAATTAGATGGATCTCCCAGGGCAGGAAGTTCCACAGTTTGGAAGTTAGAAAACACTGTCTCATGCGTCTCTACCAACCACAACTCAGAAGGTGGCATAGCAGTGACATTAGAAGAGAACCTTCAGTGGCCAGGACATTTCATACAGAGGTACACAGTTAATTTGACCCTGAGCTGCTTAGAATGTGTGGCCATGTGCTTGGTACCACTGAGCACATGGGCTTTCCCCAGGCTTTCCCCAGCCCCTCTCAGCTACCACTGAGCAAGTTTTGGATGCAATAGTATTTCCACTGACAGACTACCAACAACCACAGATTCCTGTAGTTTGGATTGCTCTGCCTGATCATTTTTGAGCAGAGAAAGGACCATGCGGCTAAGGAAGACCAGCATTTAAACAATGCTACAGGTCATTTCACTTGTAAAATAAGTTATACATGGGTGTTCCTGAGACTATCTTAACAAATACTTAGAGAAACCTCAGAATTCTGCCACAGTTGTGAACTGTGTGGAGGTAGTTCTCTGTGTTCAAAATGTACACCTTACAGAGATGATTTTTACGTACTTAATCCCTTGCAAAGCCATCTAACTCTTTGTCCTGAGCCTACAACAAAATGTTTACCTTTTAAAAAGCATCTTTCAGCCAAGAGTCAAGAGAAAAAATTAAAACTGTAACTAGACACAAAGGAATGGGTTTTTAAGCACTGGATTCCCATGCATATTGTTTACTGTAGTTTCACGCAAGGCAAAGGTTGAAGAGACAGAAATTAGTAATGGGCATTGGAAACAGGCCTCAAATAAAATCCAGATATGTGACAGTTAATAAGATAGTGCAACTGGCTGCGTAATAGGATCAGACAGATTTAATTAGATGTTATCACTTACAGATCACAATAAAGCTTTGCCATTTGTGCCACATTTTTGCTTCTAACAGTTGTCTCAAATATTGGAAGAGATACCCAGTGAAATGAAAGTTGTGATATTAATTATCTACCAACACATCAGCGCATGAGACATTTCTGCTTTGCTCTGATGATATGGACTGTCGCATAGATGCTAATGTCTATTATCATCACCCTGCTTTTCATAATTAAAGATCACCGGAGCCAAAAATGGCATGAGGATGGTGAAAGGTGTTTGTCAGCTGCCAAGATACATTTCATACTGCTGGGCATATAAATCAGAGGTCAGAGCATCCATGATTGAGCATTCGTTGTTAGTTCAGATATCTTTCTCTACACTGAGAACACTAAAATTAAAGAAAACCTAGTTGAGAAACCAGCCCTTTCAATTAATATTGGGTTGGAGCCAGACTTACAATGCAATCCCAGCCACGACTACAGGGAATTACCGGTAAGTCGCACTGAATTCAGTGGGACTTACTCCCAGGTAAATGCTGCAGAGTCACTATCATACACAGCTGCGGCAGCAGGAAGACAGGCAGTTGAGACCTTATCCCTGTGCCAGTTCCAGGCTGGTGCAGCAATCAGGCCAGGATCATGTCCAGTGCTAGCCAGTGAAGGCTGTGAGAATGACTCAGTATCCAGCAGATTCCAGGCCAGCTCAGTGCCTGCCCTGGGAATACCCCATTTGGTGGGCATAATGGGGAGGTCTGTGCCGAAAGAAGTTCAGCCAAGCCAGCAGAAGGAAACAGAGGGACAACTTTGCCCAATCCAACACCCTCTACCTCATCCCAGCACAAGGGAAGTTTGGATTGCAGCCTTGGTCACCTAATGATTTCTCTAAAGTGTAACTAACTCCAGGAAGAATGCCAATTACCCAAGAGCACTTAGTCAGACTAGGGTTAGAATTTTACATAAATCTGGAAAGTTAGATTTTATTTATTTATTTATTCCTAATTACAGAATCTATTTATTTTGCAAATTTTTAAAGCAACTGAAGAGTCTTAGATTCAGAGTCCAGAACAGGAATTGCAGAAGAAGAAGAGAATGGCACCATAGCATATCAGACACTGAGGTAGACAAGACTTTAAGAGCTTGAGCCAACAACAAGAGAAATGCAAAGACAGAAACACGTGCTTTTTATTACACTAAGCTCTAAATAGTTTAGAACCAGGATATCTGAGGACCCATTCTTCCAGTCCCATATAAACCTGCCTTTACCCTTATGTTCAACAACTGAGGCCTTGTTCCATGTTCAGAGATGGAATTTAAGTGGAAACAAGAGCGAACCTTTTCATTTTTGGCCACCTCAATTGTGGAACGAACCCCAGAGATGTTTAGTTCTCAATTGATTTTTTGAATATGTAAAGTTCTGAAACGTAATTCGAAGATGCTTTTGTTTAGCTAGGGTTTGGGTCTTTGCTGAATCCTCCCACCTAGCTGTGATATTTATGGTTTCATCACAGACTCCTGTGTTTAATATTTTAATATTTCTGTTCTGTGCTCTCACATTTTATTGTAAATGTAAATTTAATTGCAAGCTGCCAAGGGCTCTTGTTAGGACCAAACCATGAGGGTATAAAGTAGCTTTTGGGGAATGAGTCACAAAACAAAATACCATACTCTTATTAGATCCCTTTGTAAGACTAAGTGCAATTGTTTGTTTGTTTTTTAATGTAGTCTGGATACATTGCCTGTTGTGATACTGGAAGAGATCTGTCTAGAAGTCCTAAAGTGAGGAAGGGGTTCTTATTTCAAATTCTGCATTGATTTGCCCAGTTAAGAAAAGGTGGCTTATTGGAAAGGGAGAAAAAATGACCCAATGGTGTAGTTTAAATCTCTTTTTGCAAGACTGGTTTTAGCTAAGTTTAACAGAAAGATGCATGACCTTTTGTTTGCTCAAAGGTTCTCTGCCTGAAGGGCAAAAGACAAAGGACAGGGAGTTGAGAAGGAAATGAGGTGGAATTGTTCAGAAACACCTGCAAAAGAATAAGCCTTGGGCATATTCATTATCTTCCCACCTGGTACAGCATTTCTTGAACACTTCTCAGAAGAAACAACAACTCTTGGCTCCCCCACCCTACACACACACACACTGCCCCCCCCCCCCAATGAATGTAGTTGCTGCATGAAATTGATTTTATGCAGCATATCATTATGGCAGTCATGACAAAGCTGCTTAATACTTTCACAGGAAAACCCATCTGCCTGTACTAACAGGCAATAATGTGAATTTTAGTCCTCCTTAGATTCGTTTTTTGTTTTGTTTTCTAATGTAAATGTCGGAACCACCTCTCCTTTTTCTGCAGATTCCCAATATTGTTACTGCCATTATATCCAAAAAGGCACTGTCTCTGAATTCCAAGAACACAAGATAGATTGGTGAGAGCCTCCTCTCTGACTATAACATGCAGGGCCATTGTTTTGTAAAGGATTCTCCATGTTCCATGCAGGAGCATTCCTAATCAGATCAATGTGTGAAAGGAGGCCAAATAGGCCTAATGACCAGTGGAGGGCAGGTGGAGCACCTCCTCACCAAGCTCAGTCAGTCCTTGACCAGTTCCCACCTACCTTACTTACCAACCTAGGGCAGAGTTCCCCAACCTGTGGTTTGTGAAACCTGTGCAAGCAGGTTGTGGACTTTATAAGCAAACCCCAAATAATGACTGATTGTAATCTTTAGCTAGCATGATGACTACCTCCTACAACCCTTTCCCCCTGTTGGCATGTTATCATGCTGTGTTGACACCAATCACCAAACGTCAGAAATACTCACATTTTAACACTTTGGAACTGTTCCTTAACAACTCTATAAAAACTGGAATCTTTCTAAGTTTTCACGTCAAGCTGCCCAATGGATGGTTGACTAGATTCCCTCCCTCTATTTTTTTTTAAGATGGGGTCAGCATTTGGCCACCTCTGGTTTTGTGTTCCTTTACCTGTTTTCCAAGAAAATTAACAACATGAGATTACACCTAATAGTACTTTTAGTATATCAGGATGCAATTCATTTAGCCGTGAAGACTTGGTTTCATTTAGAGTGGCTAGATAATCCCATTCTATCTTTTTACTTATCTTGGGCTACAACTCCTTCTCCATAATTTGATTTGTTCTTGAACACAGTTTCCCCTGTGTGATAAACTGATACAAAGTAGCAACTGAGCAATTCCACTTTCTGCCACTTGCTAACATTTCTCTATGGACCTACCATTTCCTTGTTCTTCCTTTTGCTTCATACATACCAAACCCCTCCTCCTTTTGTTATTATTAACACTCCCTCCCTCCCTCCCTCCCTCAATCTCTCTCTTAAGCCTGAGTTTATTTTCAGCTGCAGCTCAGTGTCATATCTAAAATTCCACCTATGAAAGCTAAACCAGTCCTGACTCTGAAGATGGATGATCAGGATCCTCCCTGGCTTCGTTTTGCAAATGAAAATCTCATAGGACTGCTTTAGAGTGTTCTAATACAGTGTGTTTAGTTCTTTCCTCCTTTATTGAACAGGGTGGGGAAAGATTTTAAATTTTCTCTCAATCAGGACCAGCCCAATAAATTTTGCTACTCAGTCAGGGTGCATAACCATAGTGCCCAAGGCCGGTGATGTAACTTTGACACCTGAAGCAGAAAATCCCACAAGTGCCTATTCCCGTCCCTGACAAGAGGAATAAATTAGAAAACAATTTGCTTCCCTTTCATAACACCCAACATCAGCTGCCTGAGGTTGTTGTCATACTGTACTCTCTCGAATGATAGGCAAACCCTGTGACTTGCCCAAATGCACCAATTCCCCAAGCTGGAAAGCAGCCCTGTGGAGTTGCTAATTAGCAAACCAGAAACCTCTGAAGTTCCTTAACATGTTCACCCTGAGAGTTCATGTCTTATATAGCAAAGGCAGCTAGTACTCTGTGACCTTCCGGATGTTGAAGGACTCCAACTCCCATTAACCCCAGCCAACATGATGGGAGTTGGAGTCCAACAACATCTGGCGGTCCACAGAGTAGCCAGCCCTGCTCTATAGGGTTTCTTCAAGATACTGTAATATATTTGCACCATGGACCCTGTTATGTACTAAGTTGAATAGGATCCAAAAGGCAGCAGTCTGATTGGTCCTAGAACAATAGGATTCAGAATGCAGCAGTCTGATTGGTCCACAGGAGCCACCCAATCCAGCTCCAGGTGGAAGGGAATCCGCAACCTGATTGGCCTACAGGAGAATCCTGGAATTAGCTGATCACGTAGGGCTCGTTGTGTAAATAATGTATATAAGGCAGACATTCTGGGGGAACTCGATTCCTCCTCACCACTATGAGCTGAATAAAGAGCATGAAATCCACTCTCGACTCTGAGCATATTTCAGACCCCAAATTTTTTTTGTTGCAGAGTACAGCTAAAGGATGAAGACTGATAAATATGACTTGGACAAACTAATTGGCTGTTGTTGTTTTTAGTGCCAGTTACAACTCCTTTCTCCTGCCTTTTTTTTTTAAACATGACATAACAAATAATGGTCATGATATAATTTAAATGTGATGCAGGAGGACAAGGGGGGTTTACCTGTGCAGCATTGCACATGACCAGCATTTTAAAAATGACTGCTATGTGTGTAGTGACAGCGCACTATTGCAGCACCTGTCTGGGCCATGTGTCCCAGCTGTGCTAAAATGTACACATACCAGCTGAGGGCCTAGTTTATATGAGACTCTGATACATGAAAGGCAGCATGGGTAATTTCTTCTTGCTCAACCTTGTCATGTTTAAATCGGGCCTACAGTGAAAATCAGCCAGGGAAGGTTGTAATTGAATCTGTAGCTCTCTTGGCCTGTACAAACACACCTGTTTCTCCCACAACTTCTCTTTCTCTGACACGTGGAATAAATCCTCACTTCATGGATAACAGCCTGTGACAAATTATAATGAGAACAGGCAGACCGTGATGCCATCCGTTCTCGAATTCATTCTTCCCAGTCCTGTGGAACTGGGGGACAATGTCACATGTGATAACAGCACCATTCCATTAATACAGTTTGATGTTGTATGTCACCTCTGAAGATCGGAACATATGAAAGTGCAGTCAGTGTTGTGTGAAATATTGTGGATTGAAAAGCGCATGAAGCATAAGGCTGTCAAACTCTGTTTTGCAAGTAGCGTTCCCTGACACAGCAGGTTGCTAAGCAACCTCCACCATGGCTCACCTAAATATATGTACTTCCTGAGAAAGCCAAACAATGGCATGCTTAGGATGCATTCTTAGATTCTTCCCTTTTATTTCAGAATCAGTCATCTAGAATCATTTAGGATTGTACTCCCATAACTGCTATCTCAGGATGCATCTATTCTTAACATACCTTTCCCAGAAGTAGTTCTGTCTCTGGCTTACACCCACAGTTATTCCTTTACTCCAGATCGTCTTCTCTTCAACACCCCTTGGTGTTGTATGCTACTCAGACAAGATATGAAAAACAGCCTCATATTGAGAATCCGCAGCATAAACCTGCACCGTAGCCGCAGAAAGATGGAAGATGAGTGTCTGCTGTTTAGATCATTTGGTGATCTGCAGTAGTTCGTGGGTTTCTAACTCTTGGTTGTCTAATAAAAGTAACAGGAAGCAACTCAACCCACTTAAATAGATTGCTGAAGCAAAGAGACCACTAGGGGTTCAACCACACTTCCGCTTGTCCAGAGCCTATAATGCATAGGTCCGAGCAGTTTCCCCCTTGCTCCACTCCTTTCCCATGTGTGAGCCCATCACCGTTCTTTAACCATTATTGGTTTGACCACTCCACGCCTGATGTTCACCTTGTTCTGCAAAACAAATCATGAATTGGAGAAACAAGAAGCCATGATTTGTTTAATCGTTAACCTGTTCTTTGTAAAACCATGTCTTAGTGCTACATGCAACCATAGAAGGGAAGAACACACAAGGGTGAAAGAAAGGGATTTTTTTTTTACATAGTCTTCAGATTAAGACCTCCTAAGAGAAAGCATTTGACAACATTCACCAATGTATTAGTCAGCATTCAAGTTGTCAGAAGTTTCCTTTATTAAGAAAAAAAACAACTGAAAGTTTACGTACTTGGCAAGCCTTGTTAAAAAGCGCATGCAGAGATGGGAAATCAGTTCCAAGGAACAGAAACTGTGAAACCTCCAGGAATAGGGTGGTATCTAAATCCAATAAATATTAAATAATAATAGGAAGGCCAGTTCTCCCCTACACAGAATTATAAAGAAAAAGGGGGATGGTGGTTCTGGATACAGTGGAATGCGAAACAAGGAAACTGACTGTCTCCTTGCTAACTCAAGACTCTGGTTGCAATTACTCCAACTAATATTCTGGTGGGTACATATAGAAGATACATGAGACAAGCATAGCCATGCCATTAATTTATGTGCAAGAGCAACTTTAGGAATGAGATACTTGGGACACACTTTCTTTTCCTATGGTTCCACGTACCCCTGCCTGCAACACACATTGTCCCGATTTTGTCTTCAGTCTGAAAGCATCATTTCAGAATAATCTTAAATTGTTTGTTTATTTATTTGGGGTTGGAGTGTATATATTCCCATGACTGCATCCTTTTTTCTTTTTGAAAAATCCCACATTGTGCAATGGCATTCATTGGGACCTGGTTTCCCCTGGAGCAATCTACCCATGACTTAAACTCTTCTGGGGAGGCCTTGCTAATAGTTCCAGTTTCAAAGGAAGCTCAGTGGTCTCTGACCTGCCGAATGGTCTTCTCAGGAATAGCACCAGCTGTAGAACACACACCTCTGGCATATACAGTATGTTGTTTAGAAACTTAAAATAGATCTTAAAGTTCTCCCTCCCCCCCCCCCCAAGATGGGCAATTGGTGGAGCCTGTTATAAAAAGGCCAGTAGGCATAGCAGTCACCCAAATGTGCCATGGGGTTGAGATCTGGGGTGAGGGCAGCACCACTTTATTAGAAATGCTTTAAAATGAGTTAATTTGCTTTATTCCCTGGGTAATCCAACTCTGCTGGCAGCATAGACATATTTACCTTCTATTGAGTCAAGCATTAATAAAAGCAATGAGTCAGTATTGGTGCAGACTGAACTGTCTAATTGAAGACTTCCAAAGAAGTGTTGGTATGGACAACTAAAACTGGGACGATAGAAGAGAATGAATACATATTCAATTTCTGCTGGCCAAGTGTCCATGTTTGGCTTTCAAGCTAGGTCTAATGAGCACATTGAAAAAGTTCACATACCATCCCTTCATAGAGAAGTGATCTGTGGAAATGATTGTATACAGGATTTAGTTCATTGCCCTTTGTATGCCTCTCCTATAAATAAATCCCTATCTTATAAAGTATTGCAATGCAGCAAGTGTTCAGTTCAGGACATAGTGATTCATCTGTTACCTTATTAATAAGAGTACATAACCTGTCAAGTTGTGTGGTGTACAGTGGAGGCCCCTCTGTTAGGAAAACTGGGGCATAGCCCTCCCAAGATTCTGAGCCCCTCCCCCCCAAACCTCCAGAGTCATAGTCCAGTCTTTCTCCTGTTGTCTACAGTCATTATTAATACATTTCCACCAACCAAGAGGCTTCCTAAATGCTTCTGCCCATCTCCTCTGCTTAGCCAATCAAAACAATCACCATCTGCAGGTCTAGCCTCTGTCTCCAGAGGGGAGCAGGGCTTTGGTAGGGGAGCAGATTGGTTTGCTCATTTCCCTTCCTTTTTACTCTGTAAGAAGCTAGGGAGAGAGGGAGAAACCCGCAAAAATGTATAGGGGGGAGCACAACACTGATAAGTCCTCCTTGTCAATCAGTCCACCCTAAGCCAATCGGAACTTCTAAAACTAAGCAATTCAGTTATTCAGACTCCAATCACATCTAGAAGCCATGGAATTTAGTGGGGCTTACTTCTGAGTAATGTATGGTCATTGTGATGTTAACACACACTAGGAATTGCGGCAGCAGGGACCCCTCAACTTTTGCTGTTCACTTTCCAATCGACAACAAAGATTGCTTCATTTCAGCAAACATTCTCCAAGTTGTTTTTATGTTGCTGATTTTAAACCTTTTGGACTGCAATCCTATACTGTATTCACTTACCTGGGAGTAAATCCAATTGAATTTAATCTGGCTTACTTCTGAGTAGACATTTACTGTACAGGATTGCACTGCACCTTAGTTTCCAGATGCTCCAGAAACCGGACAATGTAAAAAAGAAAAGGGAAAAAAGCTGTATAATCCTATATGTCTTCCATTTAGATGTTGGTTTTTTTATTGATTGTGGGATTTTTCTTTGCTGCATATTGATTTGTTTTCATTTATATTACAGTACACCCTTCACTAACATGGTGTCCTCCAGATGTTTTTGTCTATAATTCCCATCAGCCCCAGCTGACAACAGCTGTAAATAAATGATACTGAAATTAAATAAACCAAGGAAACGTGTTATCAGAACCGACTCAGATTTGATCTCCACAGTCTTGGGTGAATTAAAGGGATGCTCTCTGTCTCCTACAAGATGTGATCTTTGAAAGTGGGATTAGCTACTAAGACCTGTGAAGCAACACATTCAACATGCAGGGCTCCAACTAGAGTAACTTCAGTGGAGCTAACAGAAAGCAGAACAATATCAATGTCTGTTGAACTCCCAAGTAAATAGGTATAGAATTCAGCCCTAGCAATATGAAAAGCTAGCAATCAGATGCATATGAGCTTATGCAATTTATTTTGTATCTTGCCTACCAGCTACCCTATATGCATTATTATCTGCAACCCTTTCACTGCTCTTCAGCTTCACAACTCTAAGAGGTAGCAACTTGCCAAAGATAAGCGGTGAATGTTGCAACCAAATGATGAACATCTCATTTCACGTCCACATTCTAACCACAATACCACAAAGCACTCTTTCGCTCATACAGCATGTGTGTGTGTTTGTGTAGTCAGTATTTATTCATAAGCAAAGGGCAGCAGCTAAAATCTAGACTGAAGACAGAGGCAATATGAAAAGAGAGCTGGCTATGTGTGCCTTGGAATGGGGTGAGCCTAGCATTCAAAATGACAGACATTACTAGCAGCTAATCAAAGGCTGTCGATAGCCATCAGTCTTAAGGTATTTCTGTATAAGCCGAAATCAGGCTGGCTTTTTCTTACAGGTATATTCTGCAACATGTCATAGACACAATAACAGAGTATTTGTGGTGGATTTATACTGGACTGTCTACACTTCATTCTGATTTGTTAATTGTTCTGCTATGCTTCCCTAAAGTTACCCCTTGATTGCCATCTTGCCCTGGTTGGCATCTGTCTGTCTCCAGAGACAATGGAGTGTGTCTCCAGGGATGAAGTCAAACTGCTTTGTTAGCAGCATTGAAGTGAGCTCTCCATGGCACAAGCCTGGACGGTGTGTATGAAGGGAGGTTCTAGACGACAAGACCGCCCTCTTGGCCTCGTCGATGTGGTCCAAAGCAATAAAAGCAGGACAAAAAGGCTGTGAAAGTTGTGTGTTATGAAAAGTTACAGGATTTCATCAAGTAGCTACAGGACTAGTCGTATGCCCACCCCAAAGGTTTTGTACAGTCTGTTTTCAAGTATATTGAAAATGGGATTACATATAATTGCCTTGATACCATTATCATCACAAATCATCACACCATAAAAAGGATGCCAGGCTTCCTGGATGAGTCTGGATGAGCTTTTACTCCTCCTCTCATGCTTCACATGGGACATATAAAGGTTAAGGTAAAGGACCCCTGGACGGTTAAGTCCAGACAAAGGCGACTACGGGGTCCAGCACTCATCTCGCTTTCAGGCCGAGGGAGCCAGTGTTTGTCCACACACAGTTTTCCGGGTCATGTGGCCAGCATGACTAAACCGCTTCTAGCACAACGGAACACTGATGGAAACCAGAGTGCTCAGAAATGCTGTTTACCTTCCCTCTGCAGCTGTACCTATTTATCTGTTTGCACTGGCATGCTTTCGAACTGCTAGGTTGGCAGGAGCTGGGACAGAGCAATGGGAACTTATTCAGTCACGGGAATTCGAACTACTGACCTTCTGATTAGCAAGCCCAAGAGGCTCAGTGGTTTAGACCACAGCGCCACTTGCGATGGGACATATACTCCCTAGCCTGACCCTTAAAAAAATGCACCAATTTTCATAGGCTTATCCTGTTTGTAAGTACTCTGGAGATGGCGATAAGCTTTCTTGGTAAACTTATGGGGAGGACAGCCAGCCAATGCCACAAACAGCCAGATCTGGTTCAAATATAACAAACTTTCCTTGTCACAGAATTCAAGTCTCGAAAGAAACTGGTCTGTTTAAACATTTCACAGTAGAAGGGCGTTCAGAGTATCCCTACTTCTCTAAAACCCTGATGTGTATTTTCACCTTCACTCTCTGTTTTGAAAGAGGCCAGGACCTGAAACTCTGACTTACGTAATAAATTTGGTAGTGGATTTGAAAAAGGAGTTCTGTTTTTTTGTGGGTTTTTTTTTTTTAATTGTAACTTTAAGCATTATGAGGAAGTTTAACATTGTGCCAGACGTGGGTGGGTGTTTAGTCGGTGTGAGATTCTGAGTTTCAGCAGGCTATTCTGTAGCAGAGAAAAGTCAAAAGTCCATTAGGCAATTTGGTGGCCCAGGACAGCTCCTCAAAGATGAGAGAAGATCACATATTTATAATGGATTTTTATTCTTGGGTGTGGTTTCTGTCTCTTTAATAGCTCTGGAGCATAAACAAGAAGCCTGCATCCATGGCACACCGGCTGTATTCAGATCTCTTAAATAAAATATACAAATCTCCAGGAAAGCTAACTGTAAAACATGTGCCTTCAGTGGCTGCCTCACTTGCCCTTACAAAATATTATTCAACCCTTTACATGGTTAATTGGAAGCAGGGCTCATTGTGTTCAGTATTCAGGGGACTTACTTCCACATCAGTATAAACAGGATTTGATTAATCACCATAGTGATTAGTGAACCATAGTGAACCAACCACCACTTGGACTACTGCAACGTGCTCTACATGGGGCTACCTTTGAAGGTGACCCGGAAACTGCAATTAATCCAGAATGTAGCAGCTAGAGTGGTGACTGGGAGTGGCCGCCGGGACCACATAACACCGGTTCTGAGAGATCTGCATTGGCTCCCAGTACGTTTCCAAGCACAATTCAAAGTGTTGGTGCTGACCTTTAAAGCCCTAAACGGCCTCGGTCCTGTATACCTGAAGGAGCGTCTCCACCCCCATCGTTCAGCCCGGACACTGTGATCCAGCGCTGAGGGTCTTCTGGCGGTTCCCTCATTGCGAGAAGTGAGGCTACAGGGAACCAGACAGAGGGCCTTCTCAGTAGTGGCGCCCACCCTGTGGAACGCCCTCCCATCAGATGTCAAAGAGATAAGCAACTACCTGACATTCAGAAGACATCTTAAGGCAGCCCTGTTCAGGGAAGTTTTAAATATGTAACGCTGTACTGTTTTAAACACTTGATTGGGAGCCGCCCAGAGTGGCTGGGGAAACTCAGCCAGATGGGTGGGGTATAAATAATATATTATTATTATTATTATTATTATTATTATTATTATTATTATTATTATTATTGATTATAGTCCTGTTATATTTGATGAGTTTCGGTTGTTATTACTTATTTATTAAATTTCTATACCGCCTTTCATCCGAGGATCACAGGGCAATTTAAAATATTAAAACACAAAAATACACGCCATAATAACAAACAAAAACAACAACCCCACCACAAACAGTGGCCATAAGGTTGAAAGTTAGTAAGGCTCAAGGATGTGGACAAGGGGCTTGGACCAGTCAGAACAACCACTTGCATTCTAGATCCTCGTGCTCTTGGAGGAAACTGATTTTCTAGATCCATTTCAGTCAGGGTTTAGGCCTGGTTTTTGCACAGAAAATTGTTTTGATCGTCCAACAGAGGACTTCTGTTGGAAGAGAGACAGGGAGAATGTGTCCTTGTTAATTCTCCTAGACATCTCAGCAGCTTTTGATGCCATCAACTATGGTATCCTTCTGTAGCGGCTGTCCTAGTTAAGGGTGGGTGGCACCTCTTTGCAGTGATTCCAGTCCTACTTGGATGGTCATTTCCATAGGGTGATGTGTGTGGAGCGCTCCCCATGCAGCCTTCAATGTGGGGTTTCCTCAGGGTTCAATTTTACTCCCCATGCTGTTTAACATCTATATGAAACGGCTGAGTGGGGTCATCTGGAGTTTTGGAGTACAGTGGTGCCCCGCAAGACGAAGGCCTCGCAAGACGAAAAACCCGCTAGACGAAAGGGTTTTCCATTTTGGAGGCGCTTCGCAAAACGAATTTCCCTATGGGCTTGCTTTGCAAGAAGAAAGCCCATAGGGAAATCTCCGGGGACCTCTTTTAAATGCTAGCGGTGGGGAGCAAAGCCTTCCCCCCCCCTCCGGCCTTCAGAAGAGGTCCAGGAAGGCCGGCGGGGGCCGAAAGGCTTTGCTCCCCACCGCCAGCATTTTAAAAGCAGTCCGGGATAGCAGGGAAGCGCTTCCCGCTATCCCGGATGGCTTTTGAAGGCAGGCGGCGGGGGGGGGGAGCAAAGACTTTCGCCCCCCACCGGCCTTCAGAAGAGGTCCTGGACCTCTTCTGAAGGCCGGTGGGGGGCGAAAGTCTTTGTCCCCCCTGCCTGCCTTCCCGGGGGCTTTTAAATCGCCCCGGGACAGCGGATAATTCCTCCACTGTCCCGGGGCGATTTTAAAATGCTGGCGGGCAGCAGCGCTGCCGCCCGCCAGCATTTTAAGATCACCCCAGACAGCGGAGACTTCTCCGCTCCCGGGGCGATTTTAAAATGCTGGCGGGCGGCAGCGCTGCTGCCCGCGAAGCCTTCGCTGCCGCCCACCAGCATTTTAAAATCGCCCCGGGAGCGGAGAAGTCTCCGCTGTCCCGGGAAGGCAGGCGGGGGGGGGAGCAAAGACTTTCGCCCCCCACGGCCTTCAGAAGAGGTCGGGGGACAGACTGTCCCCGGACCTGGTCTGAAGGCGGTTTCCATAGGAACGCATTAATTGATTTTTAATGCATTCCTATGGGAAACCGTGCTTCGCAAGACGAAAAACTCGCAAGACGAAAAGACTTGCGGAACGAATTAATTTCGTCTTGCGAGGCACCACTGTATATTGTCAGCAATATGCTGATGACACTCAGCTCTGCTTCTCCTTTACATCTTCAGATGAGGCAATGATGTGCTGGACTGTTGTCTTGCCTCAGTAATAGACTGGATGAGAGCCAAGAAACTGTAGCTCAATCCAGAAAAGACTAAGGCACTGCTAATGGGTGGTTCCCTAGACCAGATGGATGGGAGGTTGCTTGATCTTGGTGGGGTTATACTTCCTCTGAAGGAGAGGGTATATGGCTTGGGGGTACTTCTGGGTCCATTGCTGTGGCTCGAGGCTCAGGTGACAAAGATTGCCTTCCATCAGCTTGGGCTGGTGCTCCAGCTGTGCCCCTGCCTGGACAGGGATAGCCTAACTCCTGTTGTCTGTGCTATGGAAACCTCTAGGTTAGATTACTGCAATGTGTTATACCTAGGGCTGCCTCTGAAGACAGCATAGGTACCATCCATTTCCTATGGCCCTTGTAATTGGAAAGGGGGGAGGGAGGGAGGGAGGGAGGGAGGGAGGGAGAGAGAGAGAGAGAGAGAATGCTAACTGCTTGCTGTGCAGGTTCACAGAGCTCTGTGGGACTAAAGGTGAAGTGGCTCCTGGTTTCTCTGCAGATTCCCCTTTGTTTTCCAGGGGAAAGTGGTGGGACAAAGCCAAAACCACTTGGACTTGTGCTTTCCAGGACAAGCAGAAGTGTGGACCAACATTAAGTCTGAGAAGGACTCCTTCCTCCTCTTAATCTGGATCATTGATAAAAAAACTGAGTCCAGAGAAACTCAGGCTGTTTTCTTTCACCATTCACAGTTTTGTATCTCTTTCATTATTATTTTTTTGAATGGGCCAATGACCCCTCCTTCCTTTGGGGGGAATCATTTTCGGAACTATTATCAGGAGAGAGAGAAAATCTGAACTTCCCCAAAACAAGCGTCAATGGCAATTCTTAGGCTATTTTTAGGCTGGGCACTTGAAGCAACAACCAAGAAACTGAACGTTTTTAATTAATTTTCTACTGAAGACTAGAAAATGTAAGAAGACAGTAAGGTCACTTCCAGGCACTGTGTTTATTGAGCATTCATCTTGATTTGTTTGAGTGGAGATTAGATGACAGCGCGCCAACCAAATGCCACCCCGTGGTTTCAGCCGCATCTCCCCTTCACTTTCCTTATTGCAATAAACCCAATGTTTTTGGGGAGCAGACTTTTTGCACAAGACCCTCTAATCAACTATAATTGTGACAGACAGCTGAATTTGCCAGTGTATGATCGAATCCTTCCTTTAAATAGCAGCAGTGCCTTTTGAGCTGCAGGGGGCACACCATTAGAATTCAACATTAGAACCCTGATTCAATGTTTTCCTCAATACTGATGACCCCCCCCCCCAGCACATGATTTGTGTGCAATGGGGTCCCATGGGGAGTGCTGTGGTGGGTGGGAGACAACCTTAAGTTAAGTTGGAAGGCTACATTTATAATGCTCTGCAGGGGTGGGTGGGTGAGGGCCTGTCCCCCTGCCCTCACGTAAACTCAAATCTGCATTTTATTTTTATTGGTACAGGTGCAGGAAGGAGAGATGTTTTTTCATAGGTATTGAGGAGGTGATGAGACCCAGGGAGGAGCCATCAGAGTTGTAGAGGCAGAGGGAGCTATGGAGGGGAGAGACAGTTCTATTATCATCAAAGAACCAGGATTAAGTCCTGGATAGCTGTGGTTTTACCATTCAGTGGCCTGCTGTTGACAATCATAGAAGTGATCCACAACAGGGTGCTGGTTGGCCCCATACCATCCCCCTGTTTTAAATAGCTTTGGATTGGGTTGGGCTAGATCAGGGGTTGTCAACCTGGCCCCTACAGCCCACTAGTGGGCGCTTTAGGATTCTAGGTGGGCAGTAGGGGGTTCTACAGCACAAGCTGAATCCTCCTTCCATCAAGCACTGGTGGCCGGTAAAGAAATTTTACCATCAAGGAAGATTCATTAGTGGGCGGTAGGTATAAAAAGGTTGACTACTCCTCGGCTAGAAGATCCTCAAGGTCACTTCCAACTCTATAATTCTACGATTGTCAACAGCAGGCCAGTGACAGGCCAGAATCCTGGCTGAGGAAGCTGACCTGGTTTGTATTACAGAGGCCTGGTTGGATGAAACTGGTGTGTGTGTGTGTGTGTGTGTGTGCATGCGTGAGTGAATCTCAGCTCTACCCATTGGGATTCTCTGCACACAGGGTTGGACTAGATTGCTTTTGAGGTCTGTTCCAGTGCTATAACTGCGTGCCGAAAGCACTCTTTAAATGATTTGACTGATTTTGCAACTGTCTTTCCTGGCAGATCAAAGCAACTATCAGTAATATAACCGCCATGAAAACAATTAATTAGAAACAAAAGCAAAAAGTCAAATGAAATGTCATCCTTTTAAATAAGAACTGCCTTCATAGCAGTAATTGGAGCAAGTGTATATCTACTGCTGTGATTGCATTTGATCACACAAATAGTGCCTCTTCACATTTGTTGCTCCTGGCTGTGCTGTCTCATGGCAACTGTATGGTCTACGTCATGTGTGTACCCAACATTTGTGACTTAAGAGTAAAAAGAGATCACAGTGCCACTAGCATTGCTATCCCATTTTCCTGTGTAGGATTTGATAAGATTGTTCAAGGCAATTTATCATATAAAGATTTTTTTTTTAAAAGGGCCACTATCAATTTTTAATCCTTGGCACTGATTTTGTGGCAATTCCAATAAGTAATGCAGAAGACGTTTTATAACTCTGTTGGCTTTATTTGTTTACTGTTCCGCTTTTTCATAAGAACAGAAGGCTTGATTTGAATACTTTCCACATAAAAAAATTATGTCCTACAAAGCCAAATGGCAACATGACATATCATTTTTTCTCCAGGAAGTAAGCATAAAAATCTGAAAAGCTGCACTGACTAAGGGTTTTGCAATGCACCCAGAGAGTTCCCCAGTACGTCACAGGCAATTTGTGTGGTACAGTACTTTGAGCAAATGTCTAGTTATATACTATCTAGGAGGCCTGTAGTTGTCATTTTTAAAAATAGTTTCAGCTGAAAGCAAAAAAGGGGAGTAGAAGGGAGAAGAACAGATTATTCCATTAAAATTTCCCAACTAGTTTGTATTGTGTGGCAACAAAGCAGAGGAACCAAAGATCTTGCCATGCAACAGCCACAAAAATCCTGTTGCATTATACAGAAATAACCTGGATAGAGGTAGTCATGAGGGTTGGTGGTAACTATCTACTAGCCTAACGTAAACGTGTGATCCCAATGACTTTCTGTATGTGTACATGGAACAGGTCATGGGCATTAAACCAGAGTGCTTCTTTCTGCAATAAGATGGTGCAAGAAATCACTTTTCTCTATCTGTATTTAACAATATATAAAGTTAGTGATATATAAAGTTACCATTAAGTATTTTACCAAGACTTTAATCATCTGCAAGCGAGCTGACATGGCACTTGCTGTAAAAATGCTTTAGATAATAAGCATATTAGAGAAAACCCTTTGGATTTTTTTATTTTTCTGTTTGATGTCCATTGCTTTTTGTTTTAACAACTTTTTTAGCATTTTGCGGTGAAGATGTCCTTAAAATGTCTTAACAGAGAGATTTCTTAAGCCACTGAGATTCAGAGACCTCTATCTACAGATAGAAAACTGAGTGCATTTCAGTCATTTATCCTTGCTGACTACGTACAGCACCTTGATTCACAGAAGGGCAACATATGATCTTTCTACTCCCTTCAACCTGATTCACACTTTAAGCATGTGAACAAATCAGAGGCTGAAGTGAGGACAGGTAATATGATCCCAGGATAACAGAGAAGAGCAGCCTGCAGAGGCTCCCTCAACCTTGGCGACAGATCATAAAAGCAAGCCTTATGTACAGCAAGAGACCAGAGTGCTGTTGACATATTCCAGGAACTCTATTTACTAAGATTTTTTTCAGGGTGGATCTATGAGTTTGTTTGGACCCTGGACAAGGGCCTGGAGGCTGAGAAGTGTTGGGTGGAGAGGTGTGTCAGAAGGAGAAGGGACGGCTATCTCTGCATACTGATTAGTAATTTGTATTATCAGTGGGGGAGAGCAGAATGACCTGCAGGCCCTTGACAGCTCTATCCCATCCATCCAAAGAAATCTCCTCAGGAGCCACTGGTGGCCTGTGAGCAGGCTCTCTAGCAGGTGCAGGAGGCTGGAAGCCTCCAAGGTCTTGAAGCGCACTGTCAAGCATCATGGCACTCACATAAGATGCCCTGGGCCTCATAGGTGGCCAAGGCATTGATCAAATACTGATGGAGCTATCATTGCACTTGAGGCGAGTCCCCAATGGGCTGCACATGTGCTGCCTACCATTACTCTGTTCTCCATACTGCAGGGCAGCCCTTTCTGTGCTTGCAACAAAGGCTCCCACCTACTTTTTGCATTGTGCCGTGTGCTTTCCCACGCATCCTTATCATACATGACATGTGCGCACAGTCACAGGAGCTGCTTGGGGTGGGTGTGATCACTGCCTGCTGCTATGGAACAGTTTGGATGCAGTTTGGACTAGGATTTCCCCATAGCCAGCATTGTTCCATAAGAGAGCTTTTCCAAAGAAAAAGCTGAATTGCTTTTTGTTTATTATCTCAAATGACTACTCTCACGCCTTCATGAGAATTTTTTTATTTTTTGCTCCAATACACACACAGAGGAAATGAAAGAGGGGTCATCAGTCTCCCTTGCACATGCCTCCCTTTAAAGTCTGTAAGCGGTCCTCAAGAACATTAATAGAAGTAGGCTAAAAGACATCTTCATTTCCCTGTGACCTCACGCCTTACTCCAGTATTTCCCAGCAGATGCCCCCATGGTTCATTATACAACTTTTAAAAAAAAAAAACCACCGCAAAAAAAAAACGCGGTAGTTCTTAATCAACGTTGGATTTCCCCAAGTGCAGTCAGACCCATCCAATAAATAGGTTCAGAAATGCCCTACAACTCACTCAGCTCTACAGCCCCCAAAGCTACAAAGCTTCTCGAGGCAGCAAAGAGGGTCAAGCCTAAGAAGAGAAGGCCATGCAGGCTCCGCTGGCATGTGAGTTGGCAGCCGCCTTGGCGGACTCCTCCCGTTCTGCAAGGGAGCGTCTCCAACTTGGCCGGGCAGCCTGGCGCGCAGCTGCAGCCGGCGGGAACCTCCTTGGTTCAGCTTGCCTAACTTCCTCCTTTTTCTCCCATCAGGTGTTTTTGGGGCTGCCGTCGCTCTCCTGCTGCTGCTGCTCCTGAGGGCAGAGGCTATGCCTGTCGGGGATTCCTCCGGGGAGTCCGAATTCAGCGAGGACTCCTCGGCCAGGACGGTGCCACCCGAGCGCCTCCAGCTGCAGAAATGCGTGGACCTGGCGCGCTGGCTGCAGGGAAGAGCGGCCGGGTTGACTCGAGAGGTGAGAGCGAGCGCGCAGAGCGCCAGGAGAAACGAGCGCGCGTCCTTTCTTGGGGCGGGGACTCGGGCATCTCCTTTCCTTCTCTTAGCTGGGGTGTTACAACTTTTCAAGCTTAGTGCGCCGGTAGCTCCTTCTGCTCCTAAGCCTGGAGAAGGGAGTGCATCTTTCCAATGGTTCAAGGGCGGACAGAGCCTCGCAACAACGCCTTGGGGCGTTTGCGCTCCCAGGACACCAGCAGCTAGAGACAGATCTCTTTGCAGAAGGACGGTTGAGATAAGAAAAGCATTTATTGCAAACGAACAGCAGCAGTGAAGTGGATTCTAGCAGGCCAAAAAGCATGCAGGCACGTCCAACAGGTAGATCATGATCTACCAGTAGATCACTGGATGTCTGTGGCAGATCACCGGTAGATCAGTGGCTCCCCCCACAGAAGTTAAAAACTTTGGCTCCCCTAAAAATAGCTCAACACCTTTGCCCTGCACCCCTAAAAACGGGGCTTTTCTCCTCCCTAAAGAAGGTCAACAACTTTGAACTGAACCCCCCAAAAAGGGGGTAGATCACTGCCAGTTTTTATCTCTGTGAGTAGATCACAGTCTCTTGGAAGTTGGCCAGCCCTGTACAGGAACCCAGGAAAGGCAGGATACAGGACTAAGCAGTGCTTTTTATTATTATTATTTGGTAACTCCCAACAATGTAAGTGCCCAATAAGAATTTTGTTTGAACTGCCCCCAAGGATTTCTAAAGGATTTTAAAATTATATTTATATCCCACCTTTCCTCCAAGGGGCTAAAGGTGGGCTACAGGGTTCTCAAACCATTTGAATGGCAATGTTCATCAACTATGGGATGCGACCACCTCAAATATTTGGTAGGGCAGCGGCAAAGGAACCTCGGCCTTTAGGAGCTGGTTCCTATGCCCCATAATAACTCTGTGAAGTAAGTTAGGCCTAGAAGTGACTAGAGATCTCCTGCTGGGCTTCAGAGCTGAGTGGGGATTTGTACCCTCATCCAACACTGTGAGGATACCGAAATGTAGAGCAGAAACCTTCAGAGCAAAACCAGGAAAGGGCAGTATACACATAGGAAGCATTTAATAGAACTATATTTATTCAAATTCAAATTCAAAATCCTTTATTAGGCATAGCACACCACACATCAACAAACAAACATCATATAAGACTGTATAAAATACGGGCTCAGCGAACACAATTTAAACTATATTTATTTAAAACACAGCTTGTGTATATAAAGTATGTCACAAAGCAAAGGATGATAAAGCAACAGGTAAACCATGTGGGTAGGCGGTTCCCATGTCAGGAAGTTGGTCGTTCATTACCTGCTCTGGACCAGGGTTGTGCTTCCTTGAAGGAACGAATTTGTAGAGCTACTTTTGTCACTTGTGGATAAGAGTGCCTTCTACCAGTTTCAGCTGATTGGCCAGTTATGGCCATTCCTGGGCAGAGAAAATCTCAGGAACTGACTATTGCAATGTACCCTATATGGGGCTGCCCTTGAGTTTGGTCCAGATGGTGCAGTTAGTACTGCTATCTCATCAGCCTATTATACTTTTCCTTGAACAACCTACTCTTTCAGTGTGATTATGACCATTTCATTTACTCAAGCCTTTTCTGAACGAATTTTTAAAAATATATTCTGGCATTCTACTGTTATTTCAACTGTTATTATTTTGTGCATTCTTTATATTTTTGGTTTTCTGAACGCCACACTTGAGACATTTTACTGTGTCATAAATCTGTGTAATTTTTTAAAAAATACACATGCACGCCAATACTTTCAGAGCCTCCATACAGTAACCCTCTAAACCCTACATTCCTTGTATATATGCAAACTTAAGTTGTAGCCTTTATGTGCTGCCATAGGTGCCGCCAGCTCCCTGGGTGCCTGAGCACCCACAAAATTCCCCATGAAGGGGCTAGGCACCCACAAATTTTGGTGCCAGGGCCGTGCACGCTGCATGGCACCCACGGCCCCGGGCACCCACAGTCGTGGGGCCAAGCTAGCACTTTTGTGTGCCACTTACCTGGGAGTTACTTCTGAGGCGACATGGTTAGATATGGGCTGATGGCCAGAGTTTGAGTGATGGCGAAGCGCTGGGTATTTCTAGGAGAAATCTATCGTCTTCTATTGGTCTTCTATTGGTCACCCTTCTATCGTCTTCTATTGGTCACCCTTATTTAGGAATACACATTTGCTTTAGTAGCAGTATGTGCTTTTCTATATATAAAAATATAGTGCTCAATACATTCCTGTCCTCTTTCCTTATTCACTTATTACATCATACTAATATTCACCAAAAAAGTTAAGATTTATAGAAAAATGAATGATTTGAGATTGGAAGTCTTGTTTTTTGTTCTGCTTTCCGGGTTTGGGAAATTTGGTACCCTGGCTAAACATAGTGAAGAACCCAATATTTTGCAGGGAAGTTCAAAATGCAGGGGCACACCTGTTTTTATAGGAAATGTTTAAAAAGTGGAGTTACAGTTGCAAATTGACATTCAGAATCCCTTTTTCTCAGTTTACATTACAATTCCAATTTGAAATTGACCTAGCATTGTGAATACTGCTGCATCTTCAGATTAGGGATAGCTCCAGGGGTCAGAAGACCACAGGAAAAGCAATTTTAGACCACCTAATGAATGTCAGTGATTGAGAGAGGTTTACATCTTCCATGGGGTATATGGATGGTGGTCATGGGGGAAAAGTCTGATTAAACCTTGTTGTGTTTTACTAGCTATGTAAGAAGGAGGCCGCCTGTCAAGGCAAGATGGAACTGGCCACGAATAATCTCAATCTTCCAAAGATCACTCAAGAAGATAAATGCTATGACACTGGATTTGAAAAGGCAAGTTTATTAATACATAACCAGTGGGACCAACAACAAAATGCTGCTTGAATTCTGCTGTTCAGAATTCCTGCCACTCCATCCCATTCCCAACAGTCAAGGAGCATTCATTCTATGGTTACTGAACATGCTCAGACCTCATTGTGCTCTTTTTGGAGTTTCCCTTTTTAGAACTAAGCATTTTTAATATGTTTGCAAATGCTGAAGTTTCCCTAAGCTTGCTGATGTTAACTATATAAGCAACAGCACTTATAGTCTGGATTGATAAAAGCTGTGCATTTGTGTAGCATGAAAGCAAGAATTAAGTAGGAATGATTAGTGTTTGGTGTATATAGTCAACCATATTATTTCCAAAGCTGTTCGTAATATTTTGTTCATCTCAGAGTACCGGTATTTTGACTGCTTACCCCAGTCATACAGTTTTATTGCACCATAAAATATTTGTTAAGGAATGTAATGAGTGTAATATTTCTGACTCATAAATTTCCGTTAACAACTTTTTATTTATTCTCCTGTTTTAGGAAACATGTCTGGGAAGACTTTCAAGTGGTCTTTATGCTTTCGGGACATTCTTTGAATATTTAGAAGAGGCTTCTGTTGAGACTGCAGAAACATTTCGGCCAAGCACACAGCACCTGGCAAATACCTTGAGATCAATGGTAAGTTCTATTACATTTAATCCTACATAAATGTTCTGGGAGATAAAGAGATGGAGTGAGAAGATTATGAAGTTCTGGAAGACAACACATAATACACTCTGGTTAAGGACATATAACACTACAGGCACTAAATGGAAACATTTTTTCCCATTTGGTGTTTTACTTCTTTTTATTTATTAAATTTTTATACCACACTTCATTCGAGGATCACAGGGCGGTTTACAATTGAAAAACAAACAAATACATAACCTAAAAAAACATTGTTAGTTATGCTTATGCCAGCTGTAACAATAAGCCTTATTAATAAGGAAGGGGGACTATGTATTAGGTTGATAAAGAAAATAAGACTTTTCAATTTCCCCCTCCATGTAGAATTAGGACCTGTCTATGTGTAGAGTTCTATAGATGTATTTTAAAATGCAATTTAAGTAGGTCCTTAACTTTTGAAACAGCGAGTTATTACCATTACCCAAAATAATTCCTATATAGGAAAAAGAGTTAGGGGTTATAATGTAGAACTTGCCCCTTACAAAAGTTGGCTGTGTGAATGGTTTGGTTTAAGATAGAGAATGCTGAGAGAGAAACTGTATCCAATAATATTTTGGGTTCTGGATGAGAAGAGTGTATGCATAACTGTTCCTTTGAGTGATCTGCATTATGCGCTTAAAAGCATTATAATTTATTTATTTATTTAATAAAATTCATCTACCGCTTGATTACAGAAAACCTCCACAGTCATGGCTTACTCCCAAGAAACCTGGGAACTGTAGCTTGTTAAAGGTGCTAAGAGTTGTTAGGAGACCCCTATTCTCCTTGGACAACTACAGTTCCCAGAGTGGATTCACAATCTTTCCCTTTTCTTAGAGAACTCCTAGATAACTTAAACATATAACATTGCATGTTACAAAGGGTTCTGCAATCTGTAAATACGTCCAACTAGCATCTTGCCTGAAGATGAGTAAAATCCATTTATCTGATAAAAAAACAGCATCATAACCAACAACTTTTATTATTTCCTCCCCTTAACAGATGAACAATCCTGAAACTGTGACCTTGCCGGATCCAGCCGCTCAGAAAATTCTTGCCGCAAAGCTTCGAGAACACAGAGGCTGGACTGTTACACTTATCAAACACTTCATACTTCAAGATTTTACTTTATTTATGCAGAAAACTACAAGGGCTCTTCGTGTCTTATAAGAGGCCAGGAGTTCTAATGCCTTTTAAAAACTGGGCATATCAGTTCTCAAAACATCTGCAGTTGAAGCAGAGGCTCATGTTGTTCTCCTTTTTGAGAACTCACTATGTTGTTTCTTTAATTGGGAATATGCTATTTGCAGTTATTTATGATATTTAATATATTTATTAAATTTGTGTATGCATTTTTACTCCCAAGACTCACAGCCAATTTTACCAGGGAGTCAGCACCACACCATTTCAGTATTCACTGAATATTTTACTTGAAAATTATGGATCAAGAATATACAGCTAAATTATACCATGATATTTTTTTGGGAAAGTATATTTAATATATTTTTTAGAAAACAAAAATTTGTATGGGTTTACAGTAAAAGACAATCTGTTTTATTGCTGCTTTAACTGATTTTAATATTTAATATTTTATACTGTACTGTTGTAACCCACCCTGGGGCCTTATGGAGAATAAACCAAATAAATTATTAAAAAACTACTTCATTGCACTGCATCTGTATTATGGGTTAATACCATGTTTATATCAGGTTTACTGCAAATGTCCTTTACTTTTAGTAGATCAAAATGTTTTCAATATATGTTCATTCCAAAAGTGAGCTAGAAAATGTTAAACATGAGATGTAATGTTACCAATGGGAGCTGTAACAAAAGGTTGCAGTACAGAGTGCTTCTGTTCTTGCAATATATTCTACTCCATTCTTTACAACAGACATTTTACATTCTGGGGCCAGTGAACATACAGAATCTTCAGTGGGCTGTTTTTCAAGGGGATGGGATCCATATATGTATTAGTTCCCCCCCCCTCTCTCTAGAGAGAGAGAGAGAGAGAGAGAGAGAGCGCGCACAAACTACAGTAATGGTTAAAATTAATGCTAGAGACCAGATGCATTTCAGACTGCAAGGGCTCTTCCTATTTTTATGTTTGCTTTTATTTGGGGAAGATTAAATTTGAATTTTTCTGTGTGTGTGTGTGTGTGTGTCAAACTACATATATCACATTGCTCACACTCAATTTTGTGCCTTTGATTTATATTCCACTTTTTGGCATTTTCACATCCTAAGGCAGCTTAGGTAAAGGGTAAAGGGACCCCTGACCATTAGGTCCAGTTGTGGCCAACTCATCTCGCTTTATTGGCCGAGGGAGCCGGCGTGCAACGTCCGGGTCATGTGGCCAGCATGACTAAGCCGCTTCTGGAGAACCAGAGTAGCGCATGGAAACGCTGTTTACCTTCCCGCTGGAGCGGTACCTATTTATCTACTTGCACTTTGACGTGCTTTCGAACTGCTAGGTTGGCAGGAGCAGGGACCGAGCAACGGGAGCTCACCCCGTCGCAGGGATTCGAACCACCGACCTTCTGATTGGCAAGTCCTAGGCTCTGTGGTTTAACCCACAGCGCCACCCGCGTCCCACAAGTAGGCAGCTTACCTGTCATTAAATAACAACGGTGGGAAACTACATCAACAAAAGAAATAGTAACAAAAAGTAGCAATTTGTTTAAATTACCTTATGTTGCTTCTCCTTTGCATGTTTCAGTTTTCAGGCCACCTATCCACCCCTTCATGCTGCTGCTACTGAGATTTGAAACAGCACTCCCATTCAGGTACTGGTTAGAGAGAGCTCATTACGCTCCGTTGTACAAATTGCTTCAATTCAGGGGTGGCTGCTTCCCCACATCCCTCTGGTAGTCTGCACAATGGCAGATGGAGGGTGGTAACAGGCTCTCCGAAGCTGAATGTAGGAACAATGGAAGGGAGCCTGGCTGATGTTTCCTTTTCTGATAGCCACAATAAAGGCATGATGGAAGACTGATTTTCTTTTCCCAAAGGGGGAAGATGATATTCTTAAAAGACAACAGTGGATTTTGTTTGGGTGGCTGCTGCATGTTGGAATGTGCCTGTATGCCTGTATGCACTTTGATAATTGATATTTCTATTATATAAGTAACAAGCCTGCCTAGTAGACATTTGCAGTTAGAGTGAATTAATAATACTTAAGACTGCAGTTTTCTGTACACTTTTGGGAGTAAGTACTACTGAACCAAATAAGTCTTTCATCTTTGTCCTGCTTCCTCATTAGATCTCTTGATGTAGTACTTTTTCTAAATACTTAAATCCAAACACATTAGCATAGTAATCCTCGGAAAAACCCTGATAGGCAATGCTGTATTACAATACCCAACCTATAGGTGGGCAGCTGAAGCCAAGAAACAGCTACTTGTCCAAAGCCACTCAGCTAATCCACAGCTGAAGTGAAGCTTGGACCAGATATTTCATAATTCATTCTCTTAACTGCACTACAAAGTTGACGCAGCTTCCTCTCACCATCCTTCTACTTTCCTGGGCACTCTTCAGGCATAGCAAGAAGGAAATAGTCTGACTCGCTCAGAACTGCCATCTGGCTACGTACACCAACTCTTAACTTCTGCATCCTGGACTTTTCTGGGAACCGAAAGAACATGTATCATGGAGTTAAATGTACTGACATATCAATCTTTATTGGATGTCAAGTATGAGTCCGGACATAGTAAGGTCCCCAACCTTTTTAGGCCTAGGGTCACTTTTGGAAATTTAGGAAGCTGTCATGTGGGGCCTAAAGAAATATCCCAAACGGTTTATGCTTAGATCCTCTCACAAACAACTAGCAAATCACCTACATCCCTCCAAAAATAAAACAGAGAACAAAAAAACAGGAAACACCCAACCTCAAAAAGACACTCCCACCCCCCCCATCCCAAACTGAAACCAGGAGCAGAGGGCTTGCAGAGTGCTAAGGGGTGTGTCTGAAGACACTATACTGGGAACAGTAGACCTAAGGGAATCTTGCTTGTTGGCAAGTCAGCAGCCAGAGGTCATCACCAAAGTGGTGGATAGGTATAGGCATGTACATATTCAGACCTAATCAAAATCTTAGCAGATTCTGACAACTGGTTCCTCAGCTAGTTACCGCCTTTATTCTTCGGGGGAAGGCAGGGTGTTTTTTTGAGCCCCATCTCTGTTCAACAAATTGTCAGTACACTGACTGGAGAGCAGTGCTCTGCATCCCCCATTAGGGCAGTGGGCTTCACTCACGTCAACACTGTATACTTCTTTTTCTGCCACTGCCAAGACTAACAGGGGTCTGATCAAATCTTCCTGACGTTCCAAGCTTTTGCTTAGCCACTGATGTAAATTGACGGGCTGACCCAGTGAGCTTTTGAAATGTTGGACACTGGTAAAGCAATTATTGATCTTCTTTCTCTGTGCGTGCAAAGGACGAACACATAGCAGTGCCCCCTATACTACGTCAAACACATTCTAATGGAAAACTAAACAGTGGCTTATTGGTTGGTACATTCCTTACCACTTAGGAATGGCTTCCTCACAAGTAGCCAGGACTCTTTTTGAAGTATGGTGTTTTCTCCAAGCCACAACTAACAAACAGATATATCACCACCCCGCTCTTGCCAGGAAAGCTAGGTTTGTAAAAAAAATAACAGTACCTTCTAGGTTTCTGTAGCTTCATAGCTGCAGTCTCTGGCTCCCAGACATGCCTAAGGTTTGTCAAGGTTCAACTGTCTGTACTATTATTGTAAGTATGTGGAAAGGAGGGCATTGTTGAAGATAATGCTTATTGATTATGCATATGCAGCATTTTTCCTCTGCAGTGTCACCAGAGAGATTACTTTGTCCAACCCATGAACGAACAACCCAGTGTCTGAAGACTACAAAGATGAGGTTGAAATAATAAGGCTATGTTTAGCCTGAACACAGTAAAACTGGAGGGCTGTCACACATAAGATGGAGCAAGCTTGTTTCTGCTGCTCCGGAGGATAGGACTCAAGCCAATGCATTCAAATTACAAGAAATGAGATTCTGACTAAACATTAGGAAGAACTTTCTGACTGCAGGAGATGTTAAGACAGTGGAACAAAGTACCTCGGAAGATAGTACTCTCCCTCGTGGGATTTTTTAAAACAGAAGTTGGATGGCCATCTGTCTGGAATTTTTTGGCTGTGATTCTTGCACTGCAGGGGGGTTGAACTAGATGGCCCTTAGGGTCCCTTCCAACAATTCTATGAAATCCAGCAGTTGGATGTAAAGGGAAATGAGTCTTAACATGTGTCATGACCTGCAAAAATTAGATTTCCTCATTAAAGAATTTCAGACAAAATATTTATTCTAAAGGAAAAAATGAAAGTGTAACACAAATAAATTAGACAGATGGAAATTCCATTATGTTGTAAGCATATTCCATGTTGTCAGGGAAGTCTGCTTGCCAGTGGCATAGCTCAGTGTTGTTTTTCCTAGCCTTTGGAATGCATGCATCTCCATCTTTTTTTCCTGCTCAGCAGCCGCTTCCATAATGCTGTGGTTAACTCCTTCATCCCCATAGTAGACTAAGAGAGGTGGAGGAAGAAAAAAGGGGGAAAAATTAAGTTGATCACAACTCTTATAATGCTGTTACCAGCAGAACAGCTCTTTCAAGAAATACTAAAAAGTACAACTTTGTCACTTACAGCACAGTTCTATACATGTATAATGAGAAGCAAATCCTGTTGATTTCAATGTTGTAATTATTATGTAATTGAGTACAGAGCTGCAGCTTTACACATTCAATAATGTATTCAACCGTGGAAGGTCAGCCAGTGCAGATGCAAGTAAGTCATATTAATTAACAGAACAGAGCAAATGTAGAATCATTAGAAGAGACTAGGGATACTTTATTCAGTTCCACTCTGATAATCACCTGCAGCTGAGGGATAGTCAGCCTAGGCTACCCAACAGTGACAGAGGTGGGGTTTAGGCTTGGATTCAGGTTTGAATTCAATCATCAATACATAACAGATACTGAGGTGGCCGTTAGGAACACCATCATATTTAAAGTGCTAAATACACCCAACCATATAAGATGGAATTAACACTCATGTGACTGTAGAATACATTTGGGGGTATTTTATCGGCCTTCTAGTTTCGCTCTTTCTTTCTTTCTTTCTTTCTTTCTTTCTTTCTTAGTATACTGTCACATTCTTTCAGTGCAATTCTGAGGTGGCTTAAAGAAATTGTAATATTATGACTGATCTTGAAAGTAACCTATATTGACACAGACAAGTAATATTAAGGCTTATCCATATGACACTGCTCTCCAAAAATGCTCACAATCCCAACCATTATTTTCAAGGGAACCTGGCAATCCATCAGGGACTCTAGAAATAAAATTCAAGATATTATTCTATCTATTATCACTCATACCAGGGTGAAATCAAAGATGAAACATGTAACATAATAAGCAAGTGAAGTTATGATAGTCAGCTCAGTTGACTGGTTGGAAAGGACAAATAATAGCTAGAAAGACAGTTTCTGCTTTTAAAAGTCAGCAATATTATTTAGGTACTAAATAATATGGTTCAAGCCACAAACAAGAAATTGGTGGCATCTTCTCAATGCTTCATCTCATTTACACTCATTTTAATCCCGAGCAAATTTATGATATTGTGTATTTAGGCTGCCATTTTACCTAGGAGTAAGTCCCATTAAGTCCCAGTTTTTGAGTAAACATAAGAGTTCACTGTCAGTGTCCACCCCAATTATGCTACTAAACTATCCCCCAAAATAGTAAACACTATGATCACATCCATTTTTTCTCTCTGCCCATCCACTGGTCTTCAAGATTCCAAGGACTGACAAAAATATAAAATAGTTAAAGGGGAGCACATTCTTCCCTTCCCTTCCCAACCCATTTCATTACTACTACAAAGACTTCTTAAATGTGTTGACCATTTCAAATATGTGTGACACATCTAAATGAATGAATGATTTAATACCACATGTTGGTTCAGGCCACAGTAATGGAAACCCCATGTTTTAGTGCAGAAATTAATAGCAATTTGGTCCCAGTCACCAAAAACGGTGATCCCAAAGTGTCGGAAGAAGCTCTAAGGCACTTGAGTGGGGAATGCTGGAAACACACCAGTTGTGTGTACCTGTGCCTGGTGAATGTATGTGCTGTATGAGTGGGGGGGATATGCTGTATATGCAGTGAGTGTGGGGAGGGGTGTTCGCATGTGCACATTATGTAAGTGCAAGTGTGGTTAGTGTGCTGGATGCTTGGCGAGTACATGTGTATTGGGGGTGTCTGTATGTATGCTGCATACAATCCAACAAAGCCAATTTGGGCATCATGCACTTCACTTAACAGAACAAGTCTCATTTAATTGTATATCCTAAACATACTGGATAATACAAGAAAGTCTTGTATTAAGAAGAGGATGCATTTTATCTTTTAAATCTCATAAATGCAAAAACACAGGCAGATGACAAGACATAAAATTGAATAAATTGATCACCTGCAGATTTTTTAAACAGACAATGGGATTTTACATGACAGTTTAATTACAGGAGTCTAAACAGCAGTCAGACAGCAGAGTGTAGAATATTAAATGATAAAATGTTACATTAATGCCAATTCTCAGTAGCATCCATACAATAAAGTGTCACCATGCAGAAGCGCCATAAATGCAAGGAGAAATTAATGAAAAGCTTCAATGGTTTTTTTCTATTACTTCCAGAATTTTATAAGAAAGGAATTTGGTTTGTTTTGAATTTAAAAAACAAAACCAAAAAACCAGAAATTTTAAACCACCTCTGAGATCACATAGGACACAGGTGGAGAACCTGTCACCTTTCAGATGTTGTTGGACTTTAACTCATATCAGCCCCAGGAATGGTGGGAGTCCACCAATACCTGGAAGGTAGATTCTGACTGGTCATATACAACTAAATCATGCTCAAAACCGACCAACTGAAATCAATTGACTTAAGTCCACTGATTTAAATTGACTTACTCTCAGTAGGAGTAACATTAGTAGTCATTCATAAACTTTATATTTATTCATGCCTCAGCAACAGCAAAAAAAGTTTCTCCCACTAATCCACTCTGAAGCCTAACAGTCTGTTTGGAAAACAAACTGTTAGGCTTCAGAGTGGCTTAGTTTTATTAGGCTTTATTAGTCTAGTTTTATTAGGCTCCTACTCTCCACCTCATTCCAACTCTTAACATGTAACCACTCATATTTTCGACGAGGCCTTATTAGTGCCATCAGGCAACAACAAAATGAAACAGAAGGCCTATGCCTTGTACATTGATCAAACAACAAACAACATACACTGCCTTTTTAAAAATTCAGTTTCAAGCAGGGTAAGCTGTCGGTGTTTAAATCATTCGATGGTTACCAGTTCTTGGTTTGTAATGTTACTGAAGCAAGCTCATTCCAAGAAAAAGAGGACTTGACACAATCAGGTCATATCTCTTGATGATATACTTATCCTGACCTACACCTTACATGAGAATATAGCAACAGTTAAAATATAATTTGTGTGATATTTCTTTCTGTAAGTGCACGTGTAAGAGATGTATAAATGGAATGGGACTTACTCTTAGGTAAGTGAGTGTAGGATTGTAGCATAAGTTTCAAACTCTCCCCTCCAAGTTAATCACAAAGCACATGTTCTATTTTCTCCTTTAGCAGGCATTATTTCTGCTGAGGTATTAACTAGTGAAAACATACCTCAGAACGGTTGGCTCAGGCATTCCAGGATCTGCACCTCTCTTAAATCCTAGTTACAAACAATGTATCTGTCAGTTTATATCATGAATATATTATTGCTTTTACATATAATAAATATTTCTAGAATTAATGCACACATGACTAGCCACAGTAATGTAATAGATAGCATTGCACTTTGATACAGTCTCCTGCACTGCCCACCCCAACATGCCATAAAGTAGAAGTGCAAAGAAAGGGGTCCATTCTATTGCGTGCTCAGCAACACACATTGAAAACCCCACTCCTCTGCACCAGCAGGTGACTTGGGCTGCAAGCCTACCCCCATACTTACCTGAGTGTAAGCCCCATTAAATGTATTAGGATTTACTTCCAAGTTACAACTGCACTGATAATCTGCCTGGGAAGAAAGAATACTCTTCTAAAGTATCTCTGACATCTAAAACAGTCCTTATTTTGTGGCATGATGTACGTTGCCCACCAAATCCACCAAACAGAGAAAGACAGTCTCTGATCTTACGAATAAATAGGACTTTACTGCATTGTTAATGGAATTCAGTAAGAAATGTCCTGCACAACAGGCCCATGGATAATGGAATAATTTATTTCCCAGCAAATGAAAAAGAAGTCAATGACACTTCATAGGACAGAATCATTGCTGAACTAAATGAGCTTGGCCTGGGAAATTCTGACTAAGAACATTCTAAAAATTGGCCTCTAGTTTTTTCAGAAATCTGCTGACTTCTAAGCAAACTCCTGATACCACAAATGAAAGAACACACCTGTGAGCAATTTTAACCATGTTTACCATTGTGTCATGCCTAAACACATTTTGGAGTTCACATAATCGTGAAATACAGAATTCTGAAAGCTTAAACTATTATTTATAAGCAACTTGCAAACTGGGGTGGGGAGATTGTCAGTGATTATTCCTCCATTCAGCTCACTCAAGCAGAAAGCTAGCACACCAGAGAGACAAATGTAGCCCAGCTTACTGCTGGATATAATTATTTCTTCTTGCAAGGTGTTATAGCTTTCAGCGCACAAGAGCATCCAACAGTTGTGTCGCCCACAGACAGTCTGAAGCGGTGTTTCCCAAACTCTCGGGTCGCCAGCTGTTTTGGGGACTACAACTCCCATCATCCCTAGCGGGCAAGACCAGTGAGGTCAGGGGTGAAGGGAATTCTAGTCCGAAAACAGCTAGAGACCCATGTTTGGGAAACACTCAAGGTCACAGGAGATCCTTCTATCACCATATTCGCACAAGCTCGCCTTCTAACGAGTACTAGGAAAGGAAAGAAAAAACAGAAGGGCTTTCACGATACAGCCTGCTTGCCTTTTCTCTAGGTTAAATCCGAAACTAGCAGCGCTAAAGTGAGCTGTGAAGCGGAGAATTTGGGTTCAGGGAACGGAAGCGGACAAGGGCAATGAGTGGCTTCTGCCCCACAGGGAACTCTCCCCGCTAATCACGAGGACCTGAGGGGAATCGGCCACGTGACTCGCCGGTTGCGTCACTGTCGCCGCCGCGTTCCAAGAAGCCGCGCCGCGCGCGCTCTAAACAGCCGTTGACGGGAAGACCGTTAACGGTTCGGGAAGCTGCCCCGCCCCGCTCCCGCCGCCTGCCTCAAGTCAGAGTATACCGAGTCTCCCGTGACCAAGCCGCCCGCGGCAACCTACTTGCTCTCCCCAGCTCAGGACTGACCTAGATAGAGTACTACCGGGATGAAGCCCCACCGGATGGCAAACTGCCCGCCCTTGAACAAGTGCTGCAGGCGCTGCTTGGACTCTTTGCTCAGCTTCGGCATGGCGGCGGCCGCGTCGTCGTGTCGGAGGCGGCGAGAGGCGAGGGTGGTAAAGAAAGGCCTGCCTTTTGCTTCCTGGCGCTACGGCGCATGCGCGCAGAGGGGAGGCCTACTCGGCGAGGATTTGTTGTCGGGCAGCGGCGCCGCCTCAGGCTGGCTGGGAAAGGCGGGAACGGCAGCCGCTGCTGGGGAAACCTAGAGCCGAGCTTGCCGCGTAGGGCGAAGCGAAAAAGAATGTGTTGAAATCGGCTCCGCTTCATGACTGGCGGATGAGGACGCGCCAATATTGGATGGAAATCCTTACATGCAGGAGTCGGGTTTTTTTTCCGCCGCAGTGGGTCCATTTCGTTGCTCTTCCCGGCTAATAGTAGTGCCTGCCTATCTCCGCCCGAGTAAGTCGTGGCAAATATCCCCCCTCCACCCCGTTTCTGAGCATTACACACACGCACCTCGCTGCACGCTTGTTCTTCACACATGATCTAAAACGGAGTGTCCCCCCCCTCTAACATCACAGAAGTGTTTTTTAAGGGCCAGCTCGTTACGTTTTTTCGTGGTAAAGTTGTTAGCACGTGGACCGACCCTCGTGGTAGGCCACCTACACTTGAGGTTAAGAGGGAGAAGGCAGGGGATGTGAGTTCCGCAGGCTTCCTGGCAAACGCCAAGAGTGGAAGTTCAGTTTTGCTTCCAAAGCCCGCATGGAAGTCAACAGCGTTTCCTTTTGCATGTAAATTCTGTGTTCTACCACTGGCCTAACCTAAGGTTACCAGATGTCGCCGTTTCCCGGGGAGAGTCCCCGGATTTACAAATCAGTCTCCTGACAAAATCCATCTATTTAGTAGGAAGTTGAAAAGTGTCCCTAGATTCATTGAAAAAAATCTGGTAACCTTAGCCTAACCCTGTTTGTCTGGATTTAGCACTCTGACAGGTGCTGCCTTCGAAAGTGGATTTTCTGTCATGTATTTTTCTGCTGCTGCTTAAAACATTTCCTGGCTATTGGCCTTCGCCAAATGGTGTAGTAGCCAATTATGTTTGGATGGAGAAATATTTCCATTTACATATCTTGAACCTTCAACCAAGAAATTAATTTTTTTAAAAAAACACCTTGAAAAAATTATAGCCACTTTCTCTACACTATGCACAGTTTTTTAAACCTTTGTCATGTCCTGCTTTTGTCATCTCTCCCCCCCCCAGCCCCAGCTGATGTTCAAGTAAACCAACCCTTGTAGATCTGCCCTTTGAGTTTTGATTAAATTTGCATATGGGAAAATGATTGAATAAGAAAAAAGCATGCTTCCTTTGTTGGGTGGATCATGAAATCAGTATTGTAGAGTTGGAAGGGATCCTGAGGGTCATCTACTCTAACCCCACAATTCAGGAATCACAACTAGATCATATATGAGATAGACATCCAAACTCTGCTTGAAAACCTCCAAGAAAGGAGAGTCTATCACCTCTCATGAGAGTCTGTTCCACTGTTCCTGTCAGAAAGTTCTTCCTGATGTTTAGTCAGAGTCTCTTCTTGTTAACTTGAACCCATTGGTTTGGGTCCTAGGCTCTGGAGCAAGAGAAAACAAGCTCGCTCCATGCAACAGTGTTTAAGATATTTGAAGATGGCTATCCTATCTCCTCTCGGTCTCTTCTTTTCAAGCTAAACATACCCAATTCATTCAACCATTCCTCATAAGGCATCTATCTACTCCAGCATCTTGTTCCCAGATGCCAAAGGGTATCCCTACAAGCAGAATATGAGTGCTTCAGCAGTCTCCCCACTTGGCGTTTTTATCAACTCATATTCAGAGATCTATTGCCTCTAGCCATGGAGGTAGTATAAAACCACTATGGCTAGTCGCCATGAATTTATCTACATGAATTTGTCCATCCTCCATGAATTTATCTGCAGTGAATTCAGATGCCATTAGTGTATAGATTTGGCCAGTACGTGTCATTTTGCTCTTACCTGCATTGAACCTGATTTGCCATTTTATCATCGGTTCACCCAGTTTGTAGAGACTTTTCTGAAGTGTTTCAGATGCACTAGGGAGATTGCCTGTCTTGGGTTTCTTCTTAGCCCACCCTTCACTGAAATTGTATGAAATTGTATGTCTATCTTTAGGGGCCATACTTAACAAGCTGGAGGAACTCTTTTGGGCATCACACAAACACTGCAACCATGCACTAAAACCAGTACTGATAACTCCAGTAGAATTTGGGTTTTCAGCAAGGGAGGCACCAGGGAAAGCATGTGTGCCCACAGGTGCCACATCAGCATTTTCTGATACACATCTCGATTAGAACAGTTACATTTTATCAGTTTTGCATTGGCGTGAATGTAAACCAAATTGAGGAGACGCGGGTGGCGCTGTGGGTAAAAGCCTCAGCGCCTAGGGCTTGCCGATCGAAAGGTCGGTGGTTCGAATCCCCGTGGCGGGGTGCGCTCCCGCTGCTTTGTCCCAGCGCCTGCCAACCTAGCAGTTCGGAAGCACCTCCGGGTGCAAGTAGATAAATAGGGACCGCTTACTGGCGGGAAGGTAAACGGCGTTTCCGTGTGCTGCGCTGGCTCGCCAGATGCAGCTTTGTCACGCTGGCCACGTGACCCGGAAGTGTCTTCGGACAGCGCTGGCTCCCGGCCTCTTGAGTGAGATGGGCGCACCAACCCCAGAGTCTGTCAAGACTGGCCCGTACGGGCAGGGATACCTTTACCTTTAAACCAAATTGAAGTGCAGTTGAATCTCAGTTATGAAATATATAAATGAGCTAACCTGCGGGTTTCATAAATTTTATTACTATTTAAAATTCTGCTCCTCTACATACACTGATAGAGAATGTTGGAGGCAGTCCTTGCACTGTCTTCCCAAAGCTGGGTAAATGAGGTGCTAGGCTAGGCTATGGGCAGGAGGCATAAGGGCTCTTGCCAGGGTCCTAGAGTCCCTCCTGCTTCATAAGGCATATTGAGCACTTTTCCTGCTTTGTGAAGGAGGTGGGAGAGCTCTAAGACCCTGCCAGAGCCTTGCACCTCCTTTCAAAAGCCTGGCACCTTGATTAGCTTAACTGGCTGGTGGGGGGGGGGTGACCCATGGGTTCCATGTCAAAATACTATTGCAGCCCACTTGGTATGAAGCTGGAGGCTTGTGTGCCTCACTATTTAGAACCCAGCTTGGGAGAGTGACTTTTTGACCCACAATCTACCCTATTTTGTCAATTGGACATTTTAGGTTTGGGAGGCTGAATAAACCCAGAACAGTTGTGTCCAGACTAACAAATATTTGCAGCATAAAGAGCATCCACAAACCAAGCAGAGCCCATCCACTAGCTAGCTGGTTTTTTGTCATACCTTCTGCACGGTTGAATTGCAAAGCTGGGGTAATTTGGAAACTTCTCAAACAGTCTCCAATGTGACAGTTGAAGCATTAGAAAAATGTGTGATCCTCTAAGAAGCAGCAAATTGCAAAATGCTTAAAAATTGCCGTGATAGGAGGATAACATTTAGCTGAGAGAGAAAGCTATTATTTACAGCACTGTAGTCTTGGTGTGCACAGCTTCTTATACTTCTTCAAATTCTAGCACAAGGAGTTTGCAGTATACAGTAAATTGCTGAGTTATTAAATTGGAGTGGGAGGAAAGGAGGAAAAGAAAGGGGGGAATGTGATGTCTTAACTTAGCTGCTTCCTTGACAAGGTATATGTAGAAATGTCAAATTACCAGGGCTCTTTTTCAGGAGGAACTCAGTTCTGGCACCTTTTGGGTGGGTTCTGGCACGTCTCAGGAGGGTGCCATTACCATTTAAGAGAACAAGGGAAGTGTTCATGGTGAGTTCTGGCAACTCTATTTCCAGAAAAATAGCATTGCAAGTTACTAACTACATACAGTAGTAGCAGCTCATTTTGGTGGCAGTTGCTTAGTTCTTAGTGTAACATTTGATGTTGGCCCAAATTTTTGACTGCTTACAACTTTTATTCGAGTCAGTGCTGTACAAGTTGTGCTACAGAGGCTGTATAAAATAAGGTCTAAGAAATAAAATTTTAAAATAGCAAGGATTTTCAGGAAGCTGGTAATAATTTATTAAAATGGTAATTGAAGCTAAGACATAAATACGAATTCAACTCTAAAAAAAAGATGAATTTAATCACTGGAGTTTCAAAGAATGAGGATTGTATGTGAAGATTATCTTGCATGAAGGTGGACCAACAAAATACCTTTTCAAATGTTAATCCTAGATTTCTTTTTTCTTTTTGTAGATTCTGTAATAAAAGATGCAGACTTACAACATTGCCATGTCTTTACTTCCATCTAAGGTATATTGCAATGATGTATTTCATTTTCAGCTTATGTCATTGTGAATAGAATATCTGGCCAAAGATGAAAACCCTGAACTGATTGTGGATACTTCTGTAAAGTGTTAAACACAGATCTGATGGCTCAAAGGATTTTCTGAGGCCAGATAGACAGATAAAGTACGTTTAAATGTACCTTTACAGTTATTTTAATTCTGTTTACTAGATTTATAGACACTTGTCTTTCTAGAAAACCTAGGTAAGTACATCTAGGTTAACTATTAGTAACCTAGGGGCAATATCATAGTTTCATAAAGTGCAAAGCAGAGGTAACTAATGAGGTACCTAATGTGGTGACCTACTGATGTTGTTAGGCTACAGCTCTTAACAACCAGGAACCAAACCGGCTTCCCCTGCTGTGAAAGGTTTATCATGTGTCACTTCCTCTTTCTTTCAAAAAGCAAAACCTACAGAATATATTTAAGCTAAAAGGAAACAAATATCTCCTAATACTAAGTTTTGCTATTGCTTTTATATTCCTGGGTTCCTTTGGAAGGAAGGGTGAGATACAAATTTAATAAAATAAATAAATTTCTGTCACACAATTCCTTTGGGCTAACTTTATTCCATAGTGACCTGGCTGGTTCTATGTGCCAATGTGCATCTTTGCAGAAACTTCTCCTCAAGATAATACAATTTTATGTTCCCTGTGCCCAAAGACACAAAGCCTTCTAAGATACTAAGCCTGCAAATCATTTCAAACATGATTTGAAAAGACACACCTTCCTTAGCAGTTTGGCTAGCTACTTTATTCTACTTTATTACTTTATTCTGTTTCTGGAAATAATTTCCCTCTCCCTGTCTTCAATGGAGTTTGCTTGAGCTACCTCTGGACCGTCTTCTGTACTACCAGCAAATCTCTGCCCTTTCTGAGCTAAGGAAAGGGGGCAATAGTTAACATAAAAAAGGTAATAAAAGCAGAGCATAAATTTGGAGTGTGAGACTAGAGGATGGTCAGTATTTCATAGCAAAAGGAGCACAGTTGCAACATGAAAAATGATCAAGCAGGAAATTTTGTTTTGCTAAGTTAAGTTGCTAATAATTTGAGTAAACTTACAAAAATATTTTATTCTGGAGTTTTAGAAAGACGGAGGAAATAGTCAGCAGGATATCAAAGAGAAGTTCTTCAGAGTTTGGTTACCAACAGTGCAATTCTACGCAGTCTAATCGTTTAATGGGACTTCCTACCAGGTAAGAGGGTATAGGATTGCAGCCTAAAGAGGGTTAGACATTTATGGAAATGTGGAAAAGGATTGTGGAATGTAGGATAAACTAGAAGTAGTTTTTCAAAGGTGTGTCAGCAGTTGGAATTTACATAATTTGAAGCATTTTTAAGACCAAAAGTTTGCTGGGAGAGAGTTTCAGGAATAAGATTTAAGACAGCACAATATAGCAAGAGGAGCTAGGGGAAGGTGGTATTTTAAAGAAATGTTTGAAGTGTGATTTTTTAAAAGTTCTGATTTTTAAATAAAATATTGAATAATAAATTTATATTAAATACATAAATATTTAAATGAATTCAGAAGACAAAAATGCATAAACATTTACTAAACTCTGTATGTTAACCAAAGGAAATGGGAGACTATTGCCGTTTTAAAAGGGTAGTTTTATCTTTCACCACTAGATGGCAGTGTTTAACAGAAAAGACTTTATCTTCTGCCATAGTCTGCCGATTTCTTGAAAAAGATCACTTGAGTGAAGCCAAGGATGATGACGGGTATTTAAAATTCTGCAATTCAGTTTCTCCTCTAAAGGACATCAGAAAACTTCATCAAAATTTGTTTGTCTAAGTTTGTCACTTTCAGTGTGCAGAATGCGGACAGCCCCTCTTGAGACATTATGGCCCTTAATTCATTTTTAATTCTTTTGAGTCTTGAAAAACTACTCTTTCCCGAGCTGTTAGTGACCATAAAGCTAAGAAATAGCCACAAAATTGCTCCCACATTAGGAATATCTTCTGGATATGCTTCCATCAACAGTTCAACACCTTGCTGAATTTCTTGCTTGGATACTATCAGGATAGCAAGAATAGAAAATAATTGTGCAATATCACTGTACACAGTACTTCTTTTTATATTGGCTTCAAGTGCATCTAATATAGGAATAAATGATTTTATCCTAAAGTTATCTCTTAAAGTGCATCTAAGGCATCAGGTGCACTTCTGTCATTTCTTTGCCGTTCCCTCACTCTTTGTCGCCTTGTTTTGTGGTTAACATTTGGCAAGGTTGCTTTTGCTTTGTTTCTCAAGCTCATCAAAATCTTCTCCAATTTTCCTTAAAAAAAATAATCCAGAAGTGAACTGTACAAACTTGCACAAGAACTCAATAACAGGCCTGATTTCTGAATGGCTTTGCTGACCTTGTGAAAATGACCTAGCACACGAATTTATATCTCTAAGATTTTGCAGACTTTGGCTGTGAACTAGGGCCCCACAAAAAAAATTTCAAATTGGGCCCTCAAGTTTAAAATTGGGCCCCACTGGCTGGCCCTAAGTCTCATAGTTGCTGGGCCCGAGTTGCCCTGCCCTTGCATGAAGTCTTGGGTTTGCAATTTGGGGAGAAGGGAGACTGTCCGCTGGGGGGGGCGGGCTGGGGAGGCCCCCTAGATTTAGAGGCCCAAGGCTTCAGCCTACTTAGCCTATACACTTTCTGCCCACTCAGGGTAAAATCAGTCACCTTACTATGCAGTTGTTATGTACTGAGTTAAATAGGATCCAAACTGCAGCAGTCTGATTGGTCCTAGAACAATAGGATCCAAATTGCAGCAGTCTGATTGGTCCTAGAACAATAGGATTCAGAATGCAGCAGTCTGATTGGTCCTAGAACAATGCAGCAATATGATTGGTTGGCAGGAACCACCCAATCATGCTCCAGATATAAGTGAATCCACAACCTGTTTGGCTTACAGTAGAATTCCAGAATTAGCCAATCATGTGCAGCCCATTGTGTAAATAATGTATATAAAGCAGATACTTTGAGGGGACATTCATTCATTCCTCCTCACCACTATGAGCTGAATAAAGAGCATGAAATCACTTTGCGACTCTGAGTATATTTCACTGGCGACGAAGGTGGGATCCCGCTGAGCTGACTGCCACACACAGCACCGCAGCACCGCCACCTGCCGCACCGCTGCCTCGCACCGTGTATCCAGGCTTCAGCTCCGGGACACAAGGAACTCAGAATGGCAACCGACAGCAGCTTCTCGCCGTTCAACCCAGCAACGGGAGACTGGGAAGCGTACGCCTCCCGTTCTACCTTCCTCCTAGAAGCCAAAGGGGTCACCGATGAAGAAGACGCCAAGAAGAGGGCAATATTCTTCAGCGTCTGCGGAGAGGAGACATTTGAAATCGCCCGGGCTCTCCTTGCGCCTGAAGACGTCGCTACTGTTCCATACAAAACAATAATGGAACAGCTTAAGGGGCACTTTTCACCACAGCCCTCAGTGGTGGCTCGTCGAAATGCCTTCTACGCAAAGTGGCAAGCCCCTGGGGAAACCATAACTGGGTTTGTGACCTCTCTCCGCCAAGCCGCCCGGTTCTGCAACTTCTCAGAGCTGGAGAACATGCTTCGGGACCGCCTCGTCGGTGGCCTGAAGGGTGAGAAGCTGCAACGACGCCTCTATGCTAAGAAGGACCTAACGTTCCAAGTCGCTCTGGAGGAGGCCCTGGCAACGGAAGCTGCCAAGAGGTCGACACAAGAGGCACGGCCGAGCCTGCCATCCCAACCGAGGGTTCACCACGAAGACCTCACCGACGACTCAGGATCTGACAGGGAGGAGGTGCACCGAGTACAGCAGCACACTCAAGCAGCCCACATACCACAGCTGCCTCAACGAGAAGGAGGGAACTGCGCAAGCTGCGGGGAAAGTCACGAGAGGAGGACCTGCCGTTTCCGCAACGTAGAGTGCAGGCAGTGCAGAAAATTGGGACACATCGCCCGGGTGTGTCGGGCTCGGCCCACCCGACGCCAGGCATCAGATGAGCAATCCAAGAGCCCCAGGTCCCGGGGCCCAACGCACCAAGGCAACTCGACGGAGCTCACGGACGTCCAGGTATACCAGTTGCCCTACCCCAACATAGAGAAAATTTATGTAGAGGTACGGATAGAGGGGCCCCCATGCCGCATGGAGCTTGACACGGGTTCAAATCTATCCATAATCTCGGCAAGGACCTTAAGGAAACTGTGTCCTACTGGGGGTCCCAAACTCAGGCCGGCCCCATTCACCCTCCGGGACTTCCAGAAACGTAAGGTCCCCACAATGGGGGTGGGGACCTTCAGGGTGCAATACCGAGGGCGGACGCGGCAACTGGACTTGCTTGTGGTCAAGGGCCCCTACGTTAGCTTACTGGGATTGGCATGGTTTGGACCACTGGGGCTAGCCATCACCGGGGTGAACCACACTACCTTACAAGTGGACGTGGATGCCATATGCAAGGAATTTCCAGAGGTTTTCGATGGGAAATTGGGACAGTATACGGGCCCCCCCATTGCTCTACAGCTTGACCCCGCAGTACGACCGGTCAGGCTAAAGGCCCGCCGGGTCCCGTTCGCCCTGAAACCCCGTATAGACGAGGAATTGGACCGGCTTGTGGAGCAAGGAGTGCTGGAGCCGGTGCCTAATGCCCCCTGGGAAACCCCAATCGTCACACCCGTCAAGCCTAATGGTTCAGTCCGCATCTGCGCAGACTACAAATGTACCATAAACAAGGCCCTCACGGCCCATGCATACCCAGTGCCAGTGGTCAGCCATGTCCTTGCCACCCTGGCTGGGTCGAAAATTTTTGGCAAGCTGGACTTGGCCCAAGCATATCAACAGCTTCCAGCAGATGAGGCCACAGCAGAGGCACAGACAATTGTGACGCACAGAGGAGCGTTCAGGGTAAAGCGGCTGCAATTCGGTGTCAGTGTGGCACCAGGCATATTCCAGAATCTAATGGACTCACTCCTTAAAGGGATTCCTGGCGTCACCCCCTTCTTCGATGATGTGTTGATTGCCGGGCCCACACCAGAGGAGTTTGAGGACCGCCTCCGCACCGTTCTGCACCGTTTCCAGATGGCGGGTCTCAAGGTGAAGCGGGAAAAATGTCTACTAGGAGTGCCTCAGGTGGACTTTCTGGGATTTATGGTGGACGCAGAAGGGGTCCACCCAACTGGGGACAAGGTACGGGACATTTGTGATGCCACAGCACCCAGGAGCAAGACTGAACTTCAGGCCTTCTTGGGACTATTGAACTTTTACCATTCCTTCCTTCCCCACAAGGCGGCGGTAGCGGAGCCCCTACACAGACTCCTGGACAAGCGGGCCCCTTGGGTGTGGGGCCAGCGCCAGGAGGCTGCATTCCAGGCAGTCAAGGACCTGCTTGTCTCAAACTCGGTCTTGGCACACTTCGACGAGAGGCTGCCGGTGGTGCTAGCATGCGACGCCTCGCCCTATGGCATTGGCGCTGTCCTGGGACACCAACTCCCGGATGGGAGAGAGGTACCGGTAGCATACTTTTCCCAGACACTCAACGCAACTGAGCGGAACTACTCGCAAATAGACAAGGAGGGGCTCGCAATCGTGAAGGGAGTAAAAAAATTCCATGATTTCTTGTATGGGCGGCCCTTCACCGTGGTGACTGACCACAAGCCATTGCTTGGCTTGTTTGCTCCCGAAAAGCAGACCCCCCAAGTGCTGTCTCCTCGTGTCCTCAGGTGGTCAATTTTCCTTGCCAGCTACCAGTATGCACTGATTCACCGCCCGGGGAAGGCGATGGGCCATGCGGACGCCCTCAGCAGGCTACCACTACCAGAAACAGGCCCCGACCCAGCACCTGCACAAGAGGTTATGAGCCTGGAGCTGCTTCCTGACCGCCCCATTCAGGCACAAGAAGTTGCACACCATTCCAAGAAAGATAGGGTCATCTCCCGGATCCTGGACTGGGTGTGGAGGGGATGGCCCAGCAGCAGTCCTGGGCCAGAATTCGCTGGCTACACAACCCGCAAACATGAACTGTCGGCCCACAAGGGGTGCCTGTTATGGGGAAACAGGGTCGTTGTTCCCCAGCCCCTCCGCAAAAGGGTCCTCACAGCCCTACATGAGACACACCCAGGGGTAGTAAGAATGAAGGCCCTTGCCAGGAGTTATGTGTGGTGGCCAGGGATCGACGGAGAGATAGAGGCCTGGGTCAAACACTGCCAGGCCTGCCAAGAATCCCGCCCAGATCCCCCAAGGGCCCCAGTCCAGTCCTGGGAGTCCGCCCGAGCACCATGGTCACGCCTGCATGTGGACTTCGCTGGCCCCTTTCAGGGGAAAACATTCTTCATAGTGGTGGACTCCTACACCAAATGGCTGGAAGTTGCACTGGTACCGTCCACTTCTACATCCGCAGCCATCCAGGTACTACGCAGGCTCTTTGCAACCCACGGGCTCCCTGACACTCTCGTCTCAGACAATGGGACTGCATTTACGTCAGGAGAATTCCAAACCTTCACAGCGCAGAACGCCATCCGCCACATCCGTTTGGCGCCATTCCACCCTGCCACCAATGGCCAAGCAGAACGCATGGTGCGGACCACCAAGGACACCCTTCGCCGCATGACGCAAGGGGATTGGGAGTACCGCCTTGCCACATTCCTCCTAGCACAGCACAGCACCCCCAGCTCAACAACTGGCCGGAGCCCCACTGAACTACTAATGGGTCGGCGCCTTGCAATCAGATTGGACCGCCTTCACCCCGATAGAGCTCAGGATGAGGTAGTGGTGGGGGAAGGCAGGAACCCCCGGACCTTCAAGGCCCAGGACCCAGTGTATGGAAAGAATTTTGGGGCAGGCCCAGCATGGGTACCTGCCACAGTCACCAGGGTCACTGGCCCCGTGTCGTACGAGGTGCTAACGGATGGGGGGCAATGCTGGCGCCGCCACTGCGACCAGATACGGCAACGATTCCCGGGAGAAAACCAGGAGGAGGAAAGGTCAGAGGAGTCCCAAGGGAACAGCGGGGCAGTGAGGCCCATAGAGCAGGAGGGGGCAGCAGGAGAGGCAGAATCAGTAAAAACAGAGAGGACCTGCGAGGCCGAAAGGACACCGGAGCCAGAACCACGACTGAGCGAGTCGGTTGCGCAAGACCAAACAGGCCCATCACAGCCAGCATCCTTGGAACACGAGCCAGAACCTGAACCCCGGACCAGGGAATGCCCCAGGCCGCAACGCACACGTAGGCCGCCGGCGTACCTTGAGGACTATGAATGCGACCTCCCGGGCAGGACTGGAACTTAGAGGGGAGGGGTGTTATGTACTGAGTTAAATAGGATCCAAACTGCAGCAGTCTGATTGGTCCTAGAACAATAGGATCCAAATTGCAGCAGTCTGATTGGTCCTAGAACAATAGGATTCAGAATGCAGCAGTCTGATTGGTCCTAGAACAATGCAGCAATATGATTGGTTGGCAGGAACCACCCAATCATGCTCCAGATATAAGTGAATCCACAACCTGATTGGCTTACAGTAGAATTCCAGAATTAGCCAATCATGTGCAGCCCATTGTGTAAATAATGTATATAAAGCAGATTCTTTGAGGGGACATTCATTCATTCCTCCTCACCACTATGAGCTGAATAAAGAGCATGAAATCACTTTGCGACTCTGAGTATATTTCAGCAGTCATTACTGTATGGAAAATCCAACTTGTCCTCCTTAGAATTTAGACACAAAAATACAGCTTTTCCCCAGCTGGCATAAATAATAGTTTTCCATTTCTGATTGTCTTTTCATTGTGAATTTTACAGCATTTTCTGTAATTTTATTATAGACATAATCTGCCCTGAGCCCATAGGGTGAAGGATGGACTATAAAAAAATAAACATCAAAGCTTTTGAGTGTGCATACTTAGCAAACAAAATTAGCAAAACAATTGCAATCATATTACTCAAAGTCTTAAGCATACAGAAATTTGGCAAAATGACTGTTGTATCTTCTGTGCTTCCGCATATATAAATGCTTTTTCATCAGGCTTCAAGCCAGTGAAGCAACTTCCCATTTATTACAGTGACCTCTTGATTGTAGCTTTTTACTAGTAATTTCATGTATTAGCTTGCGTTGGTCCAGGAGCCGAAAAGTTCTGTGTGAGTTGAAAGCACTTATTTTCTTGGACAGGACAGTGAGTAGAGGGGGAAGAATGACTATTAACCAGTATTTCCAATAGCAGCCATTTGTGTAATATTCCAGGAGCAGCTTCACAGGGGTGCAAGTGCCTGTAGTGTGAGAGGAGATTGGAAAAATGCCCACTGTAAGCTTGGAACTCCACATCCTGGCCACGGAGTGATATTTATTCCATGATTTCAAAAATGAATGGAACTACAACATTTGGTATCAGATACAAATTTCATCAGACACATTAACGTTGAGCAGAAAGTTGACAAAGGTTGGAATTAGACAGCAACCTCATGGGCCAAAGGAGAACCTGTGTGAGTGGATGTAGGGATATCAAAGGAGTGATAAATTCTAGTTTTGTATTAAAAGAAAGGTGTAGACTTACAGCAAATCAGCCAACCAGGTATCCCAGGCTTTACAGGCACGGGACAGGCACTGCAGCAAATAGATGGCTTGTCCCCAGCTAAGCAAACATTCATACATTCTTTATACACAAAAGTCACTTTGCCCAGGACTTCATATCACTTCATGAGGGCATAGGTGGCAAATAAAGATAGTTCCCCTTTCTGGGCTCAGAGCCCAGCACTCCAGTCCCACAGATAAGGATAACATCAAAACAGTCCAATTAGCTTAAAGCGAGTGAATATAAACATATATGAGGTCATTGTTACAACAACTGCCAATTAATTGTGGGGTTATCTTGACTACCACGATGGTGTAGCAGAGCTTCCGGAACAGTTCATCTTTGGTTCAACACAATTCCAACTCTACAACTCTATGATTCTATGAAATGGAGGATTCCTTCACAATGTATAATTCATATATTACTGAAAGAAGAACACATATTAAGTGGCTCCAGAAAGAAAACAGTAACTTAGGACATTTTGGGGATGGATCCTGGAAAGGAACAAGTGAAGGAAAACAATGTAAGAAGAAAATGCCTTTGTGCAACAACGAACTGCTTTTCTTTTACCATTCACTAAACAGAACTGTCCTCAATTCTGGGATAAGCATTAAGAGTTTCCAGGGCAGAGGATGAAGGGCGCCTCTGCCAATTCTAGAACAGTATTGTGAACAAACTGAAGCTTTACTTAAGCCTTGCTGCTGGAGGACCAGCTGAATGCATCACAGAATTCTAAAGCAATAGCTTGTCTGCAGTCCAACCAAACAGTTTGGTGAGTTACCTTTCAGAACTATGTTCTTCATAACATTTACTCTACTTGCCCTATGGGCTATGGGAAGGGCATGTCAGGAACATTTCAATGCTTGTTGCACACACACCCCAACCATCCTATATAGAACAGCACCGACAGCACAAGCTATTAACATTTTTTCCTTGAAAAGACATTGTGTTGGACCATACTTCAGTTCCAATCACTGGGGATGGTTAGTCATGACAAGTCCTATTGTTTTTAATTTAAACTCTGTGCAACTAACAGTCTGGAGCAACCTGTTGCTTTATCTGACATTTAGGAAAGCCACTTCAAAACATCCCCATCTGTCCACCTTTGAAATCAAGAAAGGTGTGGTGGCCTGTGACTCGTGCTCAGACTCAGAGCTGGAGGAGTCTCAGTCTGCACCGGAACCTCTGCCTCAGGCGGCATCTGAACCGAGTCGGGGGCCTGATTCTGAAGAGCCCCAGTCTGCACAGATTCCCCTGCAACAAGCACCAGCAGGGCCGAGTGCTCCAGATGTAAGAATTACCTCGTTGCCCTCTGCTGTGCAATCACGTACAGCTGCTCCATTACCAGTTGGGTCAGGAGAGGCTGAGGCAGCCTCTGGGTCTAGTAACCCACCGACATCTCCCGAGCTGCAGAGACTCAGGTCTGAGAGAAGGAGAGACCTGAGTGCTCGGCTTTGGGCAAGACGGAGATGAGTCACCGGGGGATCAGGACCGGCTGTTACCCCGTTAGAGATAAAAGGCTGCCGGACCCCGCCCCAGGTTGTGGGAGCAACATTGCTGTTTGCTGGAACCTGCCTGAGACCTTGTGCCTGACCTAGCCTGGTTTCCTGCCTTGGCCCTGTTAGACTGACTCCTCATGGAATCCTTGGATTCGGTACCGAACCTGGACTGTGTGGCTTGGGTTAACCCCCGAGCCTAGCACAGTTTGCTCCCACCACAACCCGCACTCCCCCTTCCTGGGGGTGCATTTGGGTAATTTAGAAGCCATGGCCGACGCGGTGGCTGCGCTGGCGACCTTGGCTCAGGACAACCAGACCATGGCCCATACCATCCAGCAGTTGAGTGACGCCATCACGGCGTTACAACAGCACTTGGCATGCCATATTGATGAATATCATCGAAGAGGTTGGCAAGTTGGACAACAGGAGATTGCTTGATACTGCTGACTTCCAGAACCACTTTGTATCACTAATGTATTGGAAAATAGTCACAATACAAAGTTTGGTGGGGATATAGGCCTTCTAAAGAATAATAATACATAATCTGCCTTGCTGTCAAAATCCTGGTGAACAAGATCTAAATCTAATGTCCACTTGGAAGGCTTGTATGAGAATTTGTTACATTCTTACTACAGTAGTACCACAGGTTACATTTGCTTCAGGTTACATACGCTTCAGGTTACAGACTCCGCTAACCCATAAATAGTGCTTCAGGTTAAGAACTTTGCTTCAGGATGAGAACAGAAATCGTGCTCTGGCGGTGCGGCAGCAGCGGGAGGCTCCATTAGCTAAAGTGGTACTTCAGGTTAAGAACAGTTTCAGGTTATGTACGGACCTCCGGAACGAATTAAGTACCGTATTTTTCGCTCTATAACACGCACCTGACCATAACACGCACATCGTTTTTAGAGGAGGAAAACAAGGGAAAAACATTCTGAATGAAACAGTGGATGTATCATTTTTGGGCTTCATGCTGTGGCCACAGACATGTGATCTGATGGTGAATTTGGGGTGACCCAATGCCAAAATCCGGAGAATTCCTGTGGACCCATGCTTTCTAACCACGTTTTTGCACCATTGCAGCCCCAGGCAACAGTGGGTGCGTGATTTTTTTGGTGCAGGCTGTAGCCATGGACATGCTATGTGATCTGATGGTGAATTTGGGGTGACCCAATGCAAAGATCCTGAGGATCCCTGTGGATCCATGCTTTGTAACCACATTTTTGCACCATTGCAGCCCCAGGCAACAGTGGGTGCGTGATTTTTTTGGTGCAGGCTGTAGCCATGGACATGCTATGTGATCTGATGGTGAATTTGGGGTGACCCAATGCAAAGATCCTGAGGATCCATGTGGATCCATGCTTTTTAACCACATTTTTGCACCATTGCAGCCCCAGGCAACAGTAGGTGCGTGATTTTTTTGGTGCAGGCTGTAGCCATGGACATGCTATGTGATGTGATGGTGAATTTGGGGTGACCCAATGCAAAGATCCTGAGAATCCCTGTGGATCCATGCTTTGTAACCACATTTTTGCACCATTGCAGCCCCAGGCAACAGTGGGTGCGTGATTTGGGGGGGGGCAGGCTGTAGCCATGGACATGCTATGTGATCTGATGGTGAATTTGGGGTGACCCAATGCAAAGATCCTGAGGATCCATGTGGATCCATGCTTTTTAACCACGTTTTTGCACCATTGCAGCCCCAGGCAACAGTGAGTGCGTGATTTTGGGGGGGCAGGCTGTAGCCATGGACTTGCTATGTGATCTGATGGTGAATTTGGGGTGACCCAATGCAAATATCCTGAGGATCCATGTGGATCTATGCTTTGTAACCACATTTTAAGTGGGGAGCGAAGGAAAAACAAAGAAGGGACATGAGAGGGGTGTGCAGAGAAGCAGCTGGCTAAGAATGCAGGAGAGGGATTTAACTGGTTGGAGGAAAGAAAGGCAAAAGTTTTCCCCCACCCAAGCCAGCCATCTCTCTCTCTCTCTCCCTCCCTCCCTCCCTCCCTCCCTCCCTCCCCCCTCTCTCTCTCCCTCCCCCTCCCCCCCTCTCTCTCCCTTCCCCCCTCTCTCTCCCTCTCCCCCAGCAGCACCGGAGCTTGCCTGGAGGGGAGGGGCTTTCCCTGCTCTTTGTTCCGTTTCAGCAAACACAGCAACTAAACAGAGAAGGGTGGGCAGTAAGACCCTGAGGCAGAATGCAGGAAAGCAGCCGCTTCCTCTTTTCAGTTTTCCCTTCTCCGTGAAGCACCGCGATTTGATTTTTGGCTGATTTTTCGGCTCCAGGGACCACACATTCGCTCTATAACACGCACAGACATTTCCCCTTCCTTTTTAGGAGAAAAAATCTGCGTGTTATAGAGGGGAAAATACGGTACTTAACCCAAGGTACCACTGTATAAGGATAGCCAATGTTGGGCCGTCCAGATGCTGTTGGACTCTTAACTTTCATCAGCCCCACACAGCATGTCCAAAGATCAGGGATGGTGAGAGATGGAGTCCAACATCTGGAGGGTGCCAAGTTGGCTACCCATTGTTTAGTAGCATAAACTCAGTGGCAAAAATGCAATGAAAACACCAAGTATGTTATACTAGCAATGGTGCTGGTGGGGAAAATGTGAAGTTAATGTGGTTTGAAGTAGTAGGAAAATCAAAGGCGTTTGAAGACAGAATACATTCTATTTCTACAACAAATTTTCCTCTGAAGTCAGTTGCTGCTTTACAGTACAAGATTCATTTAACAGGGTTGAGCAGGACAACATACAAAAGGCTACTCTAGATAATTCAGCATTGAACAAACTAGTTCCATAGACCACCATATAGATCATTAAATAATGAGCAACAATGATACTGTATTCCTAATGAGAACCCCTAATTTATGGAGAAGCACTCTTCTGTAGTGTTTTATTTGAAGTATAAGTGAGTCATCTACCCCGATTCCTGGGGGTAGGATGCAAGCCTAATATGTTTTTAAAAAGACACAAAGCTGGCATTATTATATTGGAAATCTAAAAAGCAAGCATGTGTTCAAGAATGTAATTCAGAAGCAAAATGCAAAAATCTTCTTGACTAATTAGAAACGCACCGTCTGGCAGAAAGACAGATTACTCCTACTATAAGTCTGACACTAGGAATGATAGTCCTGATTACAGGCAAGCATGTCAGGACTGCTTTCTCACCACCCCTCTACCCACACTGAGATGATAACTTCCCAGCCCATGTTAGCACGGTACATACGCTTCAGAAGTCACGGAGTGACTACAGCAGTTTTCCCTATGGATTCATTGTAGTCTCAAACTCGGCACTTTAAAGAGCACCTTTTGTTCTGAATCCTCATTCATTTTATGTATGGACAGTAGGCTATCCTAGTCCAATCCCCTGTTCAACTTAAGGAAATTCAGAGCTAGGGCATCCTCAACAGATACTGTCCAAGATCTGCTTGAAGATCTACTGTGAGAGAGCCGCTATATATAATTTGTAAATGAAAGGAGAACAGGGAAATTTAGCAGACCTAATCAGTCTTCTCTAACATGGTGAGATGTATTATGTATTTCTATTTAAACAATAGTAATTTCTAAATTTCCGTGTATGCAAATTTGTCCCCTCTCTTTTTGGGGAAGATGCATTTCCTCTTGGCAGTGTGCAAGCGGACATCCTCTGCAGAAGTTTCAAGTGTCAAATAAGACATCTCTATAACATTTGTACTTTCTCAAGCCTTCAGACTATTTCAGAATGCATAGCAGGACACAGCCAATCCTTCTGCACACAGCATTTTCATGGTTGAAATATCCCCGTCACTTTTAGCTCTGTGGAGGAAGACTTATGTGTACCTGTATATTTTGCCTTGAAGGGCAAATAGCAGTTGGTGGGCTGGTGTAAACCAGAAGCGTGAGACAGGGAGTGGGGAAATTGCAAACTCCCCCAGCTACAGCACTCCTTTGTCCCGTAAGTGAGAGCAAACCTGGGCTTTAGATAAAGTGGGTAAAAGAACTTTGGTTCCCCCCTCCAAGAAAACATTTTAAATCCATAACATGTAGGATTTCAGCCATAAGTATTATCTCCTTGTAGCGGGAAGTGACACAGACTCTGGTTTCCTGGGCTCACCAGTTCTCTAAGCCAAGCTAATGCACTGACTGGCTCTGGCTCTGATTGGTGAGAAAGAGCCAGAGGGCACACCTGCCATTGTCAGCAGAGAGAGCATTTAAAAGCCAAGGTTCCCTTGCAGCTTTGTTCCATCTCATTACAAGGGATCTAGGCCATGTCTTCCAAACTACCAGGAAGTTGATTATCCTCATGGCCTATTCAGACTAGATATAGTATACAAAAGTGGACAGGTCAGAATTCAGGGGCAGCCCATCCCGTTTTGCTGCCTGAGGAGAAATGGGAAGGTACTGCCTCCCCTGCTGCTCCCCCAACAAAGTCTTGCTTACCAGAGTTGTGCAGCATCAGGGGTACCACCCAGGAGGATTCCTCCACCCAAAACAGCTGCTTCTACCCATTTCATGGGTGGGCTGGCCCTACCAAGAATAGTTTAACTGTGGAGTCACAGTGCTCAATTTATTTTGTATTCTGTTTGACCTGTTGCCTGCTTTCCCCCACCTGTTATTTCAAGTAAAGTTCCACAGTTGAGCTAGTGGAGTCAGTGTGTGATTGCCCCTCAGGCTTTGGGAATCCTCACGTGTAGATCTCTTTGGTTCCAAAGCCATTGGAAGTCAAAGGCCAGAGTGGTAAAACCAGAAATTTGACTTATTCTCAGGAAGAAACAGGGCTGGAGAGCTGGCTTTATGCTCTGTGCAAATTTCAAAGGATTGGTTGGAGTCGTGGTGTGTGCTGGTCCGCGATTCTTGGCTTTAACTATTACTACTACTACTAATAATAATTACTTATACCCTGTCCATCTGGCCGGGCCTCCCAAGTCATTCTGGATGGCTTCCAACAGGATATTAAAAAATAAAATAAAACATCAAACATTAAAAACTTCTCTAAACAGGGCTGCCTTCAGATGTCTTCTAAAACAGTGTTTTTCAACCTTTTTTGGGCAAAGGCACACTTGTTTCATGAAAAAAATCACGTGGCACACCACCATTAGAAAATGTTTAATATTTTTTTCTTTAATGGCAAACAAAAATGTTGCGGACCGTTCTCTGCTCAGCGGTGATCGATCCTCTGATCCCTGCTGAGCCGTCGGATGACAGCTCCCTCTCCGCACTGTGTGCGGAGAGGGAGATGTCAGAGCCCCGCTGCTCTCTATGGGGAATCAGATGAGAGTGAACCGGCTGTCCGCTCTCATCCGATCCCATCCGATCTGATCCCCACCCAGGACGGATGGAAAATAGGGTGGACACAGTCTGGCGCCCGCCTAGTGGGTGAAAATGTGACTTTTTTTTTTAATCTTTCAAATTTTTCAGTTTTTCCCACGGCACACCAGGCAACATCTCGCGGCACACTAGTGTGCCGCGGAACAGTGGTTGAAAAACACTGTTCTAAAAGTCATTGTTTCTCTCTTGTTTCTAGGGCTGTAGGTGACTTTTTTAAAAAAGAGGTGGTGGCAGAAACTACTGTACTAGATAGTAAGATCTGACTGCCAGCAGGGCTGTTGAGCAGCAGTAGGGGAAGGAAGGGGATGTGAGAGGCTCATTTGAGTATCCTCCCCACTTCCCCACAGGGAAAATTTAGATAAGGAAGTTCCAGATAGCTGAGGTTATATTATAAGAAATGCAGCTACCATCAGCATATGAATATGCAGAAAATTCCCTTTATACCCTTATCTAAGACCAAAATTACAGAGTGCTCAAAAAGTAATTGCAAACCATAATTAGCCATTGTAACAAGTTTTCGCACCACACAAAAAAGCAGTGGTTTCTGTTTATACAAATGGATTAGATTTCAGCCCAGTGCTGTCTGTTCCGCATATTTTGTAATTTAAGAAATTAAAGATTCTCTAGCTGTTAATATATCATTATTATGATAACCAGATTCCAGTAATTATAGTGCAGCAAATATCCTTGCTTGTTAAAAGGGATATTAGTGTTAAAAAGTACACAAGTTTCATTTATTTACCAGCTCATGTGCCATAGAAATTAGTCATAACCAGTGTTCTTAAGACACATTATAGACCAAGCATACAAGATGGGGGTGGGGGATTTATTGCACACAGCATTGTTTGACTCAAGTCCATCATGTGCTGCAAAAGAAAAATGGTTTTGGACAAAATGAATAGTGTCTGAAACATGCATATATAAATGGCATACTGAGTTTTGTGACAATATTGGCAATGAGTTTCACGCAGTCAAAAAGAAAGTATTTTCTGTCTCATGTGACCCCCTATAGTACAATGAGTTGGTACTGTGAGGTGATTTGATGCTACATAGATTAATCCACTGGGAAACTTCTCAAGCCAACATGAAAAGTTTCCACCTATTCAGCTTAAGAGCTGGCAGCTACTGTGCATTTTGATGTTTCCATACGGCATCAAAACATTGTGCTGCAGCGTTTAAACAAAATGGCAAGGCTATCCTTGTATGATGGTTACAACAAAATCTATTTTAATCAGGGAAAGCACCTGTTTGGAATCTTTCAATCCAGTGATTTCAAATATGATTATTTCAAATGTTAATTTTAGTTTTTCAAAATATATGATGGGTTTCTGTATTCTTTTTGAATACATATTTTAAAAGCTAATCTAATGGACACTTTCTTTAGAAGTGGACATAAGTGCTGGGGGTCTTGGAAGTCCTACCCCTCATTGGAATGCATCACTCAGAAAGTATTGTAGGAAAAAACAATTTTTCCACTTTGGACTAAGGAAGTCTCTTGCTGTTATGATGTGGATCCAGGAGAAGGGATAGGAGAATGCAGGTGGATGGAAAGCTTATAAACAGCGCAGAAAAAACTCACATGCTCTGTGTAGCTCCTTGTTTTTGTCATACTAACCTGACACTTTCTGCTCCAGCTGTAAGGAACTCTGTAGGCTGGGGTGACTAATCAAGTCCCTCCAGATGAAGTCATCTGGGACCATTGGCCTTGCTGCCTGGGGCTTATGGGAGCTGGAGGCCAACAATATTTGGGCAGCCATAGGGTAGTCAGGCCTGCTATAGGCCCTATTGTCAGCAGTGAAACTGGGCAGTGCATTTTGGCTCATGTATTTGTGCCTATACATACAGGAATAAATTGGCATCATATAGGCTCTAATTAAGCACAAAAATAAGCAATTAAGCACAAAAAGAACAAACAGCAACATGGAAGGGGCAGTAATAGCAGCAACCACTATTTTAACTTCTGGAAGAGGCTTGAACTGGGGGAACAGGAAAATTCCCATCTCGGGTTTTGGAGTGGCTATAAGCAGTAGGAATGTTGTGAAATTTGACTAGAACGTGGGAGGATTACATCAGGGGTGAGGACCCTTATGAGCTTGAGGCCTACATTCCCTTATGGCAGCTTTCTGATAGCTACATGCCAGCTATAGGCAGAGTGAGGCCGAAGTGAGCAGTGCAATGAATATTCATTTCCCCTTTGTAAAGTAGTCTAGCTTGTACACACTCAGGTTTCATGAATACTGAACTACTTATGCACTAATGGAAAGGAGTCCATTCTGCACAACATCTAAGAATTAGTTTAATTAGACACTAATGACAACTTTATCTAAATTGTTAGAGCAATTTTAAATAATCCTCTCTAGTGCAATTTGGTGTAGAGATTTACAGTGTTCTACAATCCTTAGCAATCACTAGTATCCTGGGCAGCTCCCCAATAGCTAAGAATCTAAAACCAAGTTAAAATCCCCAGATGGCTTATGTTTTGCACATTAGAAGATCTTGTTCTAATTTTAATTTCCCTTTGCTTTGCTTTCTTCCTCACCTGTTTGTTCATTCTAATCCTGGCTTTGACGCAAAAGTAGGATTACCACAAAGCAAAACGCATGTGCTCAAGAAGTGCATAGTTCAGGCTGGGAATTTGAGCTGTGGAGTACCAATACTCTATCAGTTATAGTAGTGCCTTGTGATGTTACAGGAACACATTTTGAAATATAGGGTGAGTTCTAATCACATCTGATTACTCAGCATTCCACTGTTGTTTTGGGATGCTTTCTGAAAGGAAAATTGGGGGGGAGTGCTTTCTACAAAATGAAACAGAACATCAGACACATTACTCATCTATAAAGAAAGAGAATTTAGACTGTTCATCACCCATCTCATTCTTTAAGAAATCAGTGCTGTTACGTGAGATGCAGCAAAATGGACTCCCATTTGATGTTTAAATCCACTGGAGAGACGGCTCATACACTATTTTCAGGTAAGTATAGCAGTTTGCCTGGCCCATGCCCCTCATCTCCATCTAGTGCAACTTCTCATGCAAGGTAAATATTCTAGAAATAGGTATCCATGTGAATGGGCTTCCATGTGCACCTGCCCTTTCTTATGAGATGGCATTACACAAGTTTTGTTCCCATTTATGAAACCCATTTGGTGAAAGGGTATATGAACATGAAGCTGGATGGCTTTCCGCCCACTGCATGCATGCTCTTGGTTTCTTTCTCCCACCTGATTTCCCTGGAGAGACCAACTGGGATATGTTCAGCCAATACATTTTTCAATAGCTTCTAGACTAGCTTAGTTGCTCTGATTTGGGTTCGGACTTAAAAGTAACTGAACTTGTGTCCCATAGATTTTAGTGGAACCTGAGTGATGGTTAACTTGTCCCTTTGATTTCATTGGGAACTTAAGTGCAACAAGTCTGAATCCAACCCTCTGTACTGAATGAAACCCAGACTACATCAGCAAATCCTGTCAGACTGGACATTTGCACAAATGTTCACTTCCTGCATACACACAACTATCCACATAGAACATTTACAGTTGCAAAAAAACTGCAATCCTGACACAATAGTCACCCACCTTCACATAGATTAGCATTTTCAATTACGTCCTTAAGAAACTAGGAATACTCCTGAGTTGTTGTTTTTCCCTATTTACCCAAAACTGTCTATTGAAATGAAAGAACACAAAGAAAATTTGTCAGAACAACTCTGGGCTTTCCCCCATAAAAAAGCTCAACAACTCTGGTCAGTCCTCCCCCCACAAAGCTCCACAACTGTGGGCCCTCCATTCTAAAAAAGAAAAAAGACAGTGGGTAGATCACTGCCAGTTTTATACTGGGAGTAGATCGCAGTCTCTATAGTTGGATGTGCCTGCTTTAGGGCAACTCTCACACTTAAAATTAAGGGGCCTTACATACTTTGTGATCGGTTGGAATATATAAATTTAATACCACCATTACAGGCCACCTTTTAATAAGCAACTCTTCCTAATCTAGTTTACATAAAACATTGGTCATCCGTTTGACAAGTAGCTATCCATTTGACATCATTTCTAGAATATGCATCCTTTGGTGCCTTGATGTGGTTTTGCCTTTGGCTTACTGAGCCAAGGAACAGGCCTCAGAACAATGCAGAAGGGTGCAGCCTTATGTCATGGTCAGGCCTACAGTTCATCTTGTCCCTGTCAGTGAACTGTGCCATCTGTTTCACAGGCTGAACATCTATGACCTAAATCATCCAATACCCAAAGGGTCAAGAGCTTCTGACTTTACTAGGAGCAACTCAACTCAAGAATCTGCAGATAGTTGGGAGGTGATTTTAGTTGGGATCCTGACTGGGTGGGGGGGAGAATTAAACACTCTCCACAGCCCCAGCAGTAGCTGTTTACATAACAAAAAGTTCATGTAATCATCACATTTTATTTGTCCATTAGCATGTGCACTAATCAAGCAATCTTTTTAGCCTAGTAATACTGCAAAGAAAGTACTGGGGTAAGAAGGAATAATTTTTACCACATTTAGTCTCTTTTGTGCTTCAAACCACGAAGATTGGAATTTATTTTACCCATTGGTTTTACTTTATGCAATTGCATGAACTTAAGAAAAATGGATGCAGCTGCACAGGAGGGAAATGCTAAATTACAGTTCTTACCAGGAATATAAAAACTTTGGGGAAAGGGAACAGAAAAATCAAGGCTCAAAAGTTTACTCACAGTTAAGCCATCTTAGAACCACCCAATTGGGTTGACCACAAAGGATAAAATTCTAATACAAGAGCAGTGGTAACAACTGATGAGGTAAAATTCTGTTGAAAATTGTAACCCCCAATTCCTAGTGGATCTGGCAACTGCATTGAGTAGAACACATCAACCAGCAAATGGGCTCAATGATCAGATCCCTGCGCTGTGCCACACCAAACTTACTATTCTGTATTCTGTAAATAAAGTAGTCTTATTTCAATAGAAACTCTAGTCTCATGTCTCTTATTTTCAGACTGATTTCCTCCTGCACCACTGCTAGTGGGTTCACAAATTATTATAAAATTCTGATCCAGTAGTAACATACTGGAGGTTGTATTTGCTTTATATATGGAGGCTTTGACAACAGAAATACAAAGGATGTTATATATATTTAATAGTATTAATAGGCATAGTTTAAATAAGGTATGGTGTTTGTGGTGATACTTTAATTGCATTTAAAAAGTGGTAAATACTGAATATCAGAATCTCTCTTGGCTACAATTTCAAAAACCACACCACAACCATGAAGCATAATTTCAATACACATGTGAGTATTCACAGTGTACATAATCTCAGAAACCAAGACCCCTGTTGGTTTATTTAAAAAACAAACACACCAGACTCCTTATTTTAGGAATGTGAATTCTAGATAGGCAATTTATTTATTAAACTATACAAAACAAGCATTTTGTTACCAAAACGGAAAATATTCACAAACTACAGTACAAAAGAGAAAGTGGCACACTTAATTTAATCTTTCTCATATTGTTAAGGAACAATGTATCAACTGGTGTTAAGTCTTCCCTGTAATAAGCAAGTTATTAAAAATATACATAGAGCCAATTGTTTTTAAAAGTGGAACTATGCAAAAGGATGCAGTAAAGATTCAGAGAAAGTCATCTAGCCCATTTAAAAACCAAAACATGAAAAATATGTGCCCATCACTGAAAGATACATTCATAAATGTTATGTATCTGATCAAAGGCTGGCTCCCTTAATAAGATTGCTAAAATTTTTCAGTACTTGTTCTTCCCAAGTTGTGGTCTTCATTAATGTTAATTTCTTTTAAAGAAAACAACTATTTGCCACCACAGCAAAGTCTAACAAAGGCAACCCAACTATGTTATAATTGTCTCACTATGGGACAAGTGTTAGTTCAACTGACTTTGATCAGAATTCAAACTCAGCAATGAGTCAATAAATGAACCAAGTACAGTTTGTGTGTGTGTAATGAAATGTTTCTATTTTGTAATTTAAATAGTAGATAACATTCATCCAGTCACAGAAGCAACCTCCCTAAAACATTATTTAGCAAACCTTTTTGAAGCCTAGTTTTCAGTTGCCCCAACCACAAGAATGTTTCAGTACTGATAAAATGTAATTATCTAACAAAGCAAAAGTAACTTTTATATTCCAGAGCTGGTTTGAAACATGAAAGTGAGCAACACAGTGTTATTTCAGAATGGAAACTTCTACTCACTAAATAAAATTCTGTTATACAAGTCTAAAGGTCCCAGGCATTATAAACCTCATGGCTTTGTGATAATTTTTTCAGGTCCAAGATCATAGTAGGCATTTTGAGCAAGCTGGGACAAAGTTCAAGAGAATATCCCCATCATACTTTACAGATTGTGCAATTTAAATACTTGTATCATAAGGCCAGAGTGGGGGGGGGGGAGTCAGTTTTATGAGAATTATTTAAAATATTCCAAATCAGTATTCCATATAGGTAGGATTATACAAATCACCCTTTCATGGCTTATAAAAGTGCAAGTTGCCTTTGAAAGCTAACAATATTTATGAGTAATTGTTTTTGATCAAAATGCCTGCCTGTCTTTGATTTTGTCCATACTTATGTATGCCTGAAAGTTCTGTAGCTGTCCACTCCAGATGTACTTTGGATCATATATAAATATAACTGCACATCTACAGAAAATCTCTTCTTGTATCAGGATGTATGCATGGAGGAAATATGAAAACTGTCATATATCCTATTTCAAAGTTACTTTGAGCAACAAGCCTGATTGCTAACTGAAGTATGTAGATATATATTATTTTAACCTTTCTGGCAGTTTATGGGTGTTATTCTAGAACAAGTTTACTTAAATGTGCAAAAAACCCCAAAACATTTTCATTAAAACAAAAGTATCAACTACTGTTCCAAAACTACATCACTGTAAACATTTTTTTAAAACATAATATTGTATCATGGCATTTTAAATAGTCATAGGAAGAAGTTTAGTTGACTTTAATTTACAATGGCTATATATTCCTGTATAAAAGTTATTGTCTTCTGCCTATACTAGATAAAATATTAAAAGCCAGTAAAATATGGTGATAACTGTAGATGCTGCGCTTGTAAAAGGTCAAGTATAATACTGTTATAATAAGTAAATCAGTGATTAAACAAAATATAGGCCCACGAGTTTTTAAATTTCATTCTGTTGAGGGGGGGAAAATATTTTTTTGAAACTGTCTAGTTCAGTTAGATAAAAGCTGCTGATTTTGGTTAGAGAATTTAGATTTCTAGAAATTAAGAGAAGACAATCCCTTTGAATTGATGGTACAATTTCTGACGATACCCATTGAAATCAATGGAACTTAAGTTTGATCTAACTAATATTCTTACTTTATATCCAGCCCTTATGTTCACAAGGTTTTCAGCTGCTTGTGACTTAAAGCATAAAGCTAATGAAGCACAAGAGAACCAAATTATATACTGTTATGCAGTTCTGAGTTGAAATGTACTTCAGCTGAAATTTAATACTAACTAGAGAGGATGGGAGGACACATAGATACAGCTATTGTTACACTTGGAGATTACACCTTGGGGCCAGATTCCATAAACAAACACAAGGCACTCCAGCTTACACTGTAGTGTGCCACTGATTCCTCCCTTCTCCCCACTCTCACATCCAACCAACAATCTCCAAAAAGTTCATCTGAATCTAGTTTTTTGGGGAGTGAAGAAGTGGGAGGCTTCACAATATACCCCCATGAACAGAAACACCTTTCACAGAAGCCCATGGAAATGGCCTTGAAGTCTGTAACAAGATCATTTTTAAAAAATCATTGTACCAATATCAGGTTTGTTGTTTTATACTTTCAGGTAAACAAAAACAAATATTAATTTGCCCTTCCAAAATATTTAATGGGTACATCTGTTCCAACACAACCCACTACCCATATAAATAAGGCTCACCATTTTAATGAGATGCAACTCATAAGACGGGCTTAATGCAATAAATGAGTGATGATATAAACAGCTAATCTACTTCCATACTTTAGTTTAATTGAAATATTAAAGCTTCTGAAACCTTCAAGATGCATGATTTTGTTCAAACCTAACAACTCAGTAGAAACTGGAAACCAATGTACAGGCTGTGAATAGGGAAGGTAAGTTTGTCGCTTTATGAATTCACCTGTCATGTAAAAAAGCTGCCCTGTGTTGATGTTTGAAATGCACATGAAATGGGAAGAATTAGGGTCAAACCTTCCTGCTTCATGCTTGCTTGTGCACTGAATTCAAGCTTACGTAGAGATGTACATGCACAATATACTGATCTGTGTACCACCACAATCAAGGTGTACAGATAGGACAATACAAGAATTGAGCTCCATGTATTTAAGTCCGCATACACATGTGGCATTCAACAGGTGAATAGCAGCTGAATCAAACACACCAGGGGGCAGCTCAGCACAAATCTTGGATCTTTGCATGTGTTTTAAATACAAGAATAGGGCTAGTGTGCCTAAAAAGATACAAAGCTTCATTTCTGCTTCTACGGATCAGATATACACACTATATTTTGAAAAATGTTCATTGCAGGTGACTTCAGAAACCAGAAAACATAGATTTAAATGTTTCAAACTTAACACAATGACCTCTATCCAGAATTCTGATTTATTTCCAAATATGTTTTTTTCATTACAAGCTACTGCATTGGGTGGACTCCTAAAATTGCTTTGATGAATATAAAAAAGCATCATCCTCTTGTAGTAAAATGGCACATATATTCTGGATTGCAACCCATTGTTCACCAAAAACATGTAACTGAAGCTTGCACAAGCAGCACAACCCATACTTTAAAAATTTCCCTGGTACAGGTTCATCATGTATTAGATTTTCAGTACAAACCTTATTGTAGTACCATTACAAATGTCAATCCTCAAATTAAGAATCTCAAAGACTGTGACATCATTATTATAAAATACTTAGAATTGTCTACCCTCTTCTTTTTAAACACTGCAATCCTTAAAACTTGCAATTTAGACATTATTTTCAACTAAGAAAATCTTTAAAGATATCTCAAAAGATATTTTTTTAAGGGTATCAGGGCTATTGTACTAGCAACTGAATCTCTTTTATACTGACAAATTAGTCAGGTGCTCCTTAGTCTGCTGACAAAGTTATGCTGATGGTAGGTGGTCGTTGCTGATTTGGCTGTTTGCTTGAAATAGGAAGTTCTATTCTGTCGGCTCCAAAAATCAGATTCTCCTCTTGCAGACTACAGACTGAAAATCTGTTTGCTTCTGTGCCACTGTGGTGATTATTTGGGACTACACCACCACTGACCTGCTCAAAGGATTTGCTAAAAAGAGTAGTGCTAGTTCTAGCCAAACTATGACTGCCTGGCTTAGGCAGAGATTGGCTGCTAGTCAGGGTCAGTCTCTTTAAAGACAGAAGCTCTAAATTCTCACTCATTGCTCGCTGGTTTTGTTTACGAGACAGATGATCTTTGTAGGCTTCACCAACAGTTTCTTTTTCTTTTCCTCCAACCTTGCTTCCTCCAGACCTCCGCTGACTCTTGCCTAGCTGAGTCTTGTTACTGGTGTTGCTGCTGAAAGCAGAATGATTTGTGGTAGAAGGAGCCCTAGAGTAAAAACCCTCATCAACTTCAGACACCTCTATCAGTTCTTCTTCTGGAATGCCTAGTTCATTACCTGCGTAGAAAAAGATGACAATTAACATATGAATTTACTCAACCATGTTTTGCAAGTGATTGCATCCAGTACTGTTAAGATTTTGGCATTTCTTAGCAGAAAGCAAAAGATTAAGGAGAAGATAGAAAACTTACCAATTATCTCAAATTGACAAAAAGTGTACAGTAGAATTTATATCAGAATAGTAAAGTAAATTTATTAGAAGCATGCTTATAATCTCATTTTGTAGCAATTTTAAAAAGCACTCATTATTCATGCAAAATATTAGAAATATGTTAGATATATTACAGAAAGGTAGAAATGTATTTATTCCAAATATGTGCAAAGGCATCTACATACTATCTGCATAGCGAATTAATCATGGCGCTAGATAATCAGGGCACCATAAAAGCCAATACGGCATCACCTGCAGGTTCTCAAATTTTAGCAAACCCAACAGTGCTTATATTTCAAGGACTGAAAGGTCACATTCTGCAGTACAAAGTTGTTTAATGAGAAGTCTAGAAACCTTACACACTGGAGTATTAGCTCTCATGGCTGCAAAGATTTAAAATGATAAAAATAAAAAATAGGATGAACTGACATGGTTTATGTACATTTCGAAGAAATTTTTCCTTAAGTGACTTTGTATAGCTAAAAGATTAGTACTGATCTAAAAATAACTCAATTGCTCGCCAATTTGAAGTCTCTCAGTGTGGTTTCCCAAGCTAAAACTTAAGAACTACCAGCATGCTAACAATGTATTCAGCACAAAGATCCGTTCTATGTGCAAAGCATGCAATTGTGTTTTATTCAAGGTAACATGCAAATATATTTATTGTATACTGTAATCTTCCAAACATGCAGCAGTGACCCTTTCAATCGATACCTTCTGAGTGTAGCTACAAAGTGCTCTGCTAAAACTGCATTCTGCCAGGTGAGCTTATTCCATCCTCCATAATTTTTCTTACAGATTTTTGCCTCCTGATCTCTGGCATGCCTTTGCTGTCAACTCTAGGATCTGTAGGTGCTTCCTGCACACCCTGTATATGCTGAGCATCATTCTCTGTTGGTGCTCTGCTTTTTTCCCCATTCCCGGTTCTCTCTCCAGTCACATTTGTAACACTAATCTCGGGTATGACAAAGTTGCCCGATTCAGTAGTGTCATTAGCATTATCTGGTTGTTCTAGAATTAAAAAATGGATAAGACAAAACAAAAAAAAAAATGGCTGAAACAAAAACATGGAGACAAAAGAAAAAAAAGACGAAAAAGACAAATCTGACAAAACTAGAAGGCTGAATGTTATGAAGTCAGATGTTTTGCTTACTGTCCTATTATTTAGCAATATTAGTAGGAAGGGCATACATTATTTCTGAGAGTAAAGTGATTCTGCTGCTACTAGACCATTTAAAAATGAAACTCTAGACATTTCAATTATAGCCCATGCTTACCTGTCAGCTGCTGCTACAATAGTAAATACGTGAATAAATACATTCACACTAAAGTTATCATGTAAAAGTAAACTATAATAAATCCAGAAACAGCATAATAAAGTAATTTCCTTGTAGGTTTCACCGTAATATATTGGAAATTATCTGACTGACAAAGTTGTATTGTAATCAACATTATTTCTGTATTAATTTTACATTACATAAAATTGACATTTATCCTACATATGGAGATTCACTATGCTAAATGTTTTTACAGAAAATATTTTGAACCTTTCTGAAGCCAGGCAAATGTGACATCTCCCCTTTGTCTCCCTCTGGGCTTCAACATATGGCCCATCCCGTTGTGGACTGATCCCTATTTGAGCCCTGTTTCTTTGGGTAGGTACATGAGCATTCAGACTGTATAAAAGATCATAAAAAGGCTGTGAATCTTCCCCAGTGTTAGTAAAATAATTTCTAACATTTGTATCACACCTTTATTATGAAACACTCATGGCAGCTTAACGAAACGATAAATAATGTTACAAAGAAAACTATAAAACATCAGTAAAAATGAATGCTAGAAATTGCCAATAAGTGATATTTCAGCCAAATATTACAAGTCCTTTGTGTTGTGGATCTTCACGCTGCCAACCTTGATTTGTTATAGGAAGAATATGGTATTAAACTGAGGAAGAAACAGTTAGATGCACTGCTGTCATGATTGCCTTAATCTATGAAGGCTTCCTTATGCACATTTAACACTTGATCTGCACAACTTCTATCACACATTTTGGAAGTTTTCTGTTGCCATTTACATCACTTCTAAGGGGAAAGCAGTAACAAATACCAGCACCATAGTACACTTGTAGTGCAACTGAAATGTTGAACTTTACTATATTAGCATGCAAAACTTACTGGCCCTTTGTGTTGCTGAGCAACTTAAAATAACTAAGAGGTTCTGCTGGTTGTTGGACAGACAAAAGCTAAAGAGTTTTTTAAAAGTGTTGAATGACTATTAGGGGCCAACGTGACTAATAGAATCAGCTTCATTAAAAGAAAAAAAAATGAGGGCAATAGATCCAACCAAATTGGGAACAAAACAGGGCCTGAATATCTAAAGGTCATAAGGAGGTCATGAGCTTTGTAACAAAATGGAATGCTCAGTCTAACTGGAAAATGAACAGACTACAGAAATACATAGACACTGTCCAATCAGGTTTTGAAAGTTCAATCAGTGGAAGGGAGATGGGCAGCACTGGAAAGAGCTGCATCATCAACTGCATTTTTACAAGTTAAGCACCCTGAAAACCATATAGAAAAACAGGCTTAACACATCTTTGCAACATTAGTCACAGTATTCAGTAATTCATAGGGTTTTTTTTACTTTAATAACACATTTAAAAAGCTGAACTGGCACACTAAAGAAAAGAAACACAGAATTACATTTTGTCCTTCTACAGCATTTTGACTCTGCTTAACTGGAATCTTAACCTCAGAGATTCAGATAGCTGGCTATCACCCTATGGTACTAAGTCATACTCAGAGTAGACCCAGTGAAGTCCATTATTTCAATGAGTCTACTCTCCAAATCACCCATAATGTATTTACAGTCTCAGAATATATTTTTCCTTTTCTAAAATCAAGCAGTTAGAACAATAAATATAAAAGAAAGACACTGTATTTTTATGTTAGAGTTGTACAGATGATTTCTGGCTTAGAGAATACTATTACAAGTCAGCAAGTGTTTTTAGGAAGACAGAGGATTGAAAATATTGGAAGAGCTGGGAGCCAAGTAGTTTTGAGGTCAATTGATTAAAAATAAAAATTATAATCATTCCATTTTATAGCAAATGCAGAGAATCAAGTGCCTATCAGTTTCAAAGCAAAACAGGGCAATCAAAAATAATTGTATGGTTTCTATATACTAGGAGAATCCTATATTAAAATAAATGAAAAATTGTAAAACTCCAAGAGTAACCCAGATGCACACCACTGGAGATTCAGAACTCCCCAAAATGTTGAGGACAATTGAGCTTACATGGGGAGAAAGGGGGTATAAAAGGAACCAGATGTCTGGCAGATTGTGTAGAACATGGAAGGTAAGGAACTAGACGCAGTGTTTCCCAACCTTGTGCCTCCAGATGTTTTTGGCCTACAACTCCCATCATCCCTGAACACTGGTCTTGCTAGCTAGGGATGATGGGAGTTGTAGGCCAAAAACATCTGGAGGCACAAGGTTGGGAAACACTGAACTAGAGGACACCATCCTGCTCAAACCCCTAACAGCTCACAATGAAGTGGGATTAGTTTAGGGAAACATGAACTCAAAAGATTTTTAAAAACCCTGCCTCCATGGTACTACATAGGGATGTTTTAGGAAAAACAATACATTTTGCTGCTCATCAGAAATCCTTGCCATGTATCTCTAGAATGCTCAGGTTGCAGGCTGGAAGCCCCTTCTCAACAGAGCAGTGAAAGGTGCGGGAAGGAGGAAAAAGAAGCAAAGAACCACAAAAAGGAGTCCTTTTCCTTTGCCCCACTCCTGCAAGGACTGAACAGGACTACTAGGCTCCTGTTCCAAGCCGCTTGCTGTTCTTTTAGGGCTGGGGAATATACCCCCAATATTTTGTTCCAAGTCTCAGTTCTTCATTCTTATACAGAACTTGAGAGCTCCAAAGCATGCCAATTCAGTAATAAAATTGGCTTGGCTAAAAATTAACCACCTTTTTGGCATCCACATATACACTTTGTGTCATTATACCATCGTTTATGAGAATGACATCCTTTTCTAAGCATTCATGTTCTATGTTGCTCTCACCTATATCCGATTTGATTTATCTCAAGCTACTAAGTATGGACGCGGGTGGCACTGTGGTCTAAACCACAGAGCCTAGGGCTTGCCGATCAGAAGGTCGGCAGTTTGAATCCCCGCGATGGGAAAGCACGTCAAGTGCAAGTAAATAAATAGGTACCGCTCCGGCGGAAAGGTAAATGGCGTTTCCATGTGCTGCTCTGGTTTGCCAGAAATGGCTTAGTCATGGTGGCCACATGACCCAGAAGCTGTCTGCGGACAAACGCTGGCTCCCTCGGCCTATAGAGCGAGATGAGCGTGCAAACTCAGAGTCGTCCGCGACTGGACCTAATGGTGAGGGGTATCTTTACCTTTATTAAGTAATGGAGCATAGCTTCCCAAGCTCAGTGCTCAAGAAATTAAGAACTCACTAGAGCTGTACTTTTCTTATGCAAATTAACTTAATAGGAAATGAGAATAATAATGCTATTGTTGTAAAATATACACACAGAAAGAGAAGAATCCAAGACCAAATCTATCAGATTCTAAAATTGCAACCTGATGAATGACCAACTAAGTTTACCATCTTTTGAGTTAAAAACTATCTGAAGTGTTTCTATAGAAACGCATGGAACTAAATTCCATGCCTCTACTAACACTGAAAATCTTTTCCACTTAGTGGCATGCTTTCCATATAGTTTATGGCATTGATCTGGACCTCTGATAATCTGGGAGTTCCTGTTTTTATGCCCACAGTACATGTTTTGCTAAATCATTTTGCCCCACACCTGTGTGAAGTGGTCAGGTTGCAGCAGTAGGGTTTATGTTCTTCTAGGCAGTTGCAATAGGTTGGTGTAGCAGGCTTAGTGAGACCAAGTAGATGCCACCTACATGCACACTGGTTAATGACACAAAGTAGCAAAGGAGGTAGTTAACTGGAGATGACTGCAATGGAACAGGGAAATGCCTCTTTTCTACTCTGAATCAAAGCTTTGAAGCAAAACACTGTTTTCCTTTGTGGTAAGAAGGTCAATGCCTGGAAACCCCCAATCTTTTCTTCTAGATTATTTTTAAACACAGTTAAGTTATAAAAGTTCTCTTCCAGGAGACAAAAAACTTTCCCCCCATTTTACACAATATCATGACATCACCTTCCTGAATTGAAAGCTCGCAATTTACTAACTCATAGGAGTCTGCAGCAACACTTGCATACCTGGCAAATAATTGTTTTTCTTAACAAAGTAACTGTTCATCTTTATTGGAGTCAGTTGCTTTACTAATACTATCAAGCCTCTTTCCTTACTGTTATCTGCTGCAGCAAACACTTGTCCTAACCATTGACTCGTGAACTTCAGCACCTGTATCATCAAGTATGACTCCTGCAGGAAGGCAATATTAAAGAATGGTTTGGTTTCTAAAAAGTGCAAGGTATTTAACTTTTCTGGACTATCAATATATTTAGTTTCATAAAAAGATACAAAATTGTATTAGTTAGAAGGAAGCAGTGCTATGTGTCCTTGGACCATTATTCTACAAGTTACTGAATTTAGGAATGCTAAGGTTTAAAGAGCATAGACATGCCTTAAACAAATAAATAAGTGAAATTTGGGCAACACTCCAAATCTTTCTTAACAGTTTCTTAACAAGGAGGAGACAAAACAGAAGCAGCAGCTAGCCAAATCAGTAATCAAATGTACTTCTTAGTAGTAGGGTTTTTGCTTTGCTTTTTAAAAAAAGCATTCTGCTGCAGTTCATTTAGAAGACAGCAACATCTCTGTATGATCAGATTCATCACAACAGATACCACTAACCTGTACAAATTGAGCTTTAAACCATAGGACTGAAGTGAAATACTCTACCAATCTCCAAGATAGTCAGAAAACATTACTGGGACTATTAATAGGTTCTCCAGTGACTTTATATCCGTAGATAAAATTGGAAAAAGGTTCCCAGTCCAAAGGTTGTTGAAGTGGTAGGATAAGCTACTATTTGATCTATAATGTATATAAATCCATTATGTGAGTGATAAATCCCAGTAAAACTTGATACTGCGCCTCAATATGTTGTAGATTATAGATGTTGTCTTGTTTTATACAAAGTATGCCTAATTTCTCTCTCTCAATAGAATGTGTTGTTTTCTGCAGGATGAAATAAGCCTCAGATCACCCAACTGGGGAGAAGGGTACATTCAAGATCCATTCTCACGATCAAAAGTTGTGATTAAATAATTTCATAGTGACTATCCCATAAACAAATGAAAGTAGAAGGCCTTGTACATGGGGATGCTACTGCTTTGCAACATATTCTTAACACAAAACCTACATGGACACTTAAGAGCTAAATAACTATAATAAAAATCACTGATTTGATAAACTTCACTGTTTAAAATAATGAAGTTCTAGTTATCTTAATTTACACAGTTTAATTTACTCTTGGGAATTCAATCTATTATTTTGCCGCTTAACGAAATTATATACATAAGCTTTCAACTTGAGATGAAAATTCCAGTTACGATCAAATTCTGGATAGAGGCAGCTGAGGTGCACACCCAAACTAATTTTGCAGTGTACATATTAACATTTTGGAATAATGAATGGTAAACCGAATAAGCATGGAGTTATTTATGCACCAGAGTACTGATAGAGGAAGTCATGATATCTCTTCGTATAAAAGAAATTAAATAACACAATTAATTCATCAGCCAATTTAATGACATTCTGGAAGCCTTGACTTCTAGAATTTAGTTAATAAATTGTAGTTTCATTAACTGGATTTCTTACCATGCCTTTTCCATCTATGGCCCCGAATAGACATGCTGGTCACTGCATTTCTTGATATTCTAGATGCAGTAGGTGTAATTTCAACCTGAATACATTTTGTACCTTCTTTATTAGATTTTATGGCACCCTGAGGCAATGAAGCTTTTATTGCATTAGCAACCTAAGAAATCAACAAAAAAGTGTGATAAATTTTCAACATTAACACCAGATTTTGAATTAAAGCAACAACATTTCATATGTACCAAGGAAAGCATCAATATAGATATGATGAAAGTCTAAACAAAAAACAGTTTGACTTCCATCTGTTCAGTTATGGCTTTAGAAGATTAGTAAACAATTCAGACTGAGAACACTTGCCTTAAAGGCTGTTGCAGAAGTCCATTTATAATCATGTTTCCCCCTCCTGGCTATCTTTTAACTATCCACTGTCATTCCAAATGTACAGAAGTCCTTGTTTCTATTTACTGTGTGCTCTTAAAATTGAGAGACTATTATGCCTTAGGCTTTGGGTTCCCAATATTGTATCCATGGACACTACAGCACCTCATTGGCATCCACCAAGGCCCCTTGTCCCTCTCAATTTGCTAATGTTCTTAATATAGTTTTTGGCTCTTTTTTGGTTGATGTAGGAGATTGCTTTTTGGTCTCTGTATTGTATTTTTGGAGGGGTGTCCAGGTGCTTTTATTGGGAAGGGCTCTGAGTATCACCAGACTGTCTTGTGAAATGAGAATTTTGTGGTGCCAACGACAGTTTTAGATTTCCAAATGTACTCCCAGGCCCAAAGAAATGGAGTTGGACCGTCCTGTTTTAGAGGCAGCTTTGCCCTTGGAAGGCTAGGCAGCCATGGCCAGGAGTGTGTTTGTATAGCTTAGGTCAACTGTACATATTCCTGGAGAATGCATGTCTGCCCTTGATTATGCATGTCCTAGTTTACATCTAGAGCCTCTAATCAATTTCCAGTCCTAATTTAAAAAGCTACTCATAAGTTTTTGAACCCGATATATCCAAGAACCAGGCTATTTAAAGAACAACCTCCTCCTACATAAAGCTACCCATCCACTTGGATCACTGGAGAAGATACTTTGGTATCTCCTGTTGCTATTAGAGGTATGGAGGGTGATAATGAGGAAGATTGCCTTTACCACAGTAGTTCCCAGGTTATGGAGCTCCCTCTCTGAGGATATCCATCTGGTTCCTACTCTGCCTGTGTGTTTAGCAAATACATGGCCAGATTAGTGTCCAATTAGATTTCTTCTCCAATATTTTCTCTTTTTCTGGAAGGTTTTTTATTAGCTCATTGCCTATGATTTGCTTTTTAATTGTTACGGAAGATTGTTTTTAATATTTTAGCTTACATTACTTTGGTAAGTTCGTATGAGCTGGGAAATGAGGATATAAATGTTTTAAATAAAGTGTACAAATGTGTCAGGGAACTGCCATCGGAGAGTCAGGTGGTGGAAGGGCTCAAGGAGGCTAGGAGAGCTTCGGATGCGGAGGAAGGAACCAGTAGGGGGAGAGGGAGAGTTCCTGCAGAAACTCAATCGGAGGAAGGGCTCCAAGATGTTTCCAGTGAGAATAGCGGGGAGGGCTCAGGACCTCCGCTGGGGACGCCCACTCCACGGAGGAAACTGTCACGCAGAGAATCCAGAAGAGGAGTTTCCGTCAAGGAACTCTTATGTTGGAGTAAATTCCGGAAACGCCCACTGACGGATTCTGCTAGCGATTGAGGTAGCCACGCACCCATGGCTCCTCGGACTGGGAAAGTTTAGGAACTGATGGTAAAGCTTGGAGGACTTAAACGCTTATGCACGAGCAGCCCCCTTATCCCATTACAGCAATCCGTCAGTCCCTGACGCTGCTTGTGCGAAGGAGAGGCATCATGAGCAACCTAACCGGAGCCAGAGGAGCTGGAGGGGGACCAACTCTGGAGGAGAGAAACAGAGCTTTGGAGCACCAGCTGGCACTGCTAACGGCGCGGCTCGAGGAAAGGAGGGCGCAGGATGCACAGGGGAAACCCACTCCCATCGGAAGGAAGGTACCTGGGTTGGTACAGAAATTTGGGGGTGATCCAAGGAACTACCAAGCCTTTAAGACAGAGATGCAGTATGCACTAAACCTGCAACACGATGACTTTGCCGATGAGGAATCGAGAGTGGCTTTTGTGATTGGACACCTCGAGGGAGGGGCTAGAGATTGGGTGAGACCCCTGATGGCAAACAATAATAGCGCCTTAAAAGACTTGAGGAAATTCTTTGGTGCGATGGACTTGATGTTTTCCAGCCAGATTGAACAGGGCGTGGTACGCAGACAGTTAATGGCGTGCAAACAGGGAAATCAATCAGTCAGAGAGTATTGGACACAGTTTACCATGCTTATACATAAATTGGGGTGGGATCTGTCTTCGGACCCGATACAAATGCTGTTTGAAGAAGGCCTAGCCCCAGTGGTGAAAGATGAACTTTCCCGCGTGCCCCGTCCGGAGTCCATGGATCAGCTGACCAACGCAGCGCTTGCGATTGGTGCGCGCCAGGAAGCGAGAGCGCTGGAGAAGCGGGAAGGGAGAGGAGAGCGTTGGAATGATTTCCGCATTCCTGAGATGCCGGCGCAACCTTCCCCGCCAGTGGAACCGATGGAGATTGGAGGAGCAAGCACGCGCGGAACTTCAAATGTTAACGAAGGGCGGAAGAAGGAAGGGAAGAACACCAGAAATGTTTCCTTTGCCAACAGCCAGGACATTTTGCCAGGGTCTGCCCGCAAAGGAAGGGATGGCAAGGAATGGTGGGGGCTGTTGGGAGTGAGGAGGAGGGGGTTAAGGAGCAAGTAAAAGCCAATGCCTGGCTGCCAACGACAGGGCACAGCAGTCAGGCCAAGGATCAGTGAACGTGCCCAAGCCTGAACCCCCAAGAGCTGCTCTCGTCGTGGAGGTGCTGCTAGAGCTACCCAACGGACATCCACTCACTATAAAAGCCCTCTTAGACTCAGGCAGCTCCTGCAATTTCATGAGTAAGGAGTTTGCTTCAGAACACCAAATACAAACGCTGCCCTTAATTCCTTCCTTGCAGGTGACAACGATTGACGGGAGGGAACTGCTGGGAGGGGAAGTGAACCAACAGATGGTCCCCATGACAATGAGAGTGGCAAGGCACACGGAAGTCATTGCATTTCATGTAGCCACACTAGCGGGACCTCCCATCATCTTGGGAATGAGCTGGCTGGCACTACATGACCCACTAGTGGGATGGCACCAGCGGACAGTCTCTTTTGGGTCAGCGCATTGCCTAGAGCACTGCAAGGGAAGAGAAATGCAGGGGCTGGCTAGGGCCAGTCTTGCAGGGATGGCGGTGGGGGAAAAGGGAGAAATACCCCGACAATACGCCGATCTGAGTGACGTCTTCAGTGAGAAGGAAGCAGATAGACTGCCCCCGCATAGACCCTTTGACTGTCAAATTAACCTACTCCCAGGAGCCCAGCTACCTCTGGGCAAGCTGTACGCCATGTCAGACAGGGAGATGCAGGAGTTAAGGGAGTTCATAGACAAGAACTTGAAACGAGGTTTCATCAGGGAGTCAAGAGCGGTGGGGGGCAGCCCAGTGTTTTTTGTGGACAAAAAAGACACTAATAAACCCAGGCTGGTCGTGGACTTCCGGGCCGTCAATGCAGTGTCAGAACCGGTGGCCTTTCCCATGCCCAGGATTGACGACATTTTGACCAGGGTGACGAAGGGGAAGATTTTTACCAAGCTGGACCTGAGGGGGGTGTATAACCTGATACGGATGAGGAAGGGGGATGAATGGAAAACTACCATGTTCACCCCCTTGGGGGCCTTTGAGTATCTCGTTATGCCCTTCGGACTACAGGGGGGCTCAGCCTGTTTCCAATCATTCATGAATCACGTGCTGGGACCTTTGCTCTATAAAAACTGTGTAGCCTTCTTAGACGATGTCTTAGTCTACTCAGAGGACGAAGAGCAGCATGTCCGAGAGGTCCTAAGCCGACTGCAAGCAAACCAGCTATGAGTCAAGCTGGAGAAGTGCCAGTTCCATACTAGAGAGGTGGAATTCCTGGGGTACCGTTTGTCAGACAAGGGATTGGCTATGGATCCTAGCAAGGTCCAAGCGGTACTGGAATGGAAGACACCCAGAACCAGGAAGGATGTGCAGAGATTCCTGGGGTTTGGAAACTTCTATCAGAAGTTCATCAAAAACTTTGCCCACTTAACGGCTCCCATCACCGATTGTCTCAGTAGTAAGAAGAAATTTGCATGGACGGAAGAGGTGCAGCGAGCGTTTGAAAAGCTAAAGAAAGCGTTCGCTTCGGAAGAACAGCTCTTGCACGTGGATCTACAGAAACCGATGAGGGTGGAAACAGATGCATCAGATCGAGCGGTAGGGGCAGTTCTGCTCCAGCCGGGGAAGGATGCGTCGGACTGGAGACCATGTGCCTTCTTCTCGCGGAAGTTGAATTTGGATAGGGCCAAGGCAGAATACAAGAAGCAGGCAGATAGGAGCAGAAGGGAAGGAGAGACCATAAGGGTGGGGGACCGGGTGTGGTTGTCAACACAAGGGTTACCGTTCAAGGGGGGTTGCAAAAAATTGCGGCCAAAACGACTGGGACCCTTCGAGGTTATACAGCAGGTCAATACGGTGGCCTTTAAACTCAGGCTGCCAGACAACATGAAATTGCATCCAGTATTCCATAGGTCATTACTATCACCATACAGGGAGGGGCGAGAATTTGGGGAACGCGAAAGTGAGGTTCCTGCGGCACCGCAAGTAGAAGAGAGGGAGCGGAGCAGTCATGTAGCAGAAATTCTCGACTCTCGGTGGAAGGGGAGACAGGTGGAGTACTTAGTGGCATGGGAAGGGGAACCGGAGTCTGAAAATACCTGGTTACCGGCAGAAACGGTCAAGGATGATTTCTTAGTAGGAACGTTTCATCGCCGGTTCCCGAGGAAGCCCCAGCCCTTGGCTAGGTTCTGGGAGGAACACTTCGGCACCACTGATGAGGGAGAGGAGTTTGAGGGGTTCCCAGAATCAGGAAAGGAAGAGGAAGAAGAATCAGATGGGGAAGAGTATGGAGGAAGAAGGGATAGTAGTAGGTGGAGGGCGGTTTTCGAGTCATCCGAAGATGAGGAGGATTCTTTCAGGGGGTTCCCAGCCTCACCACCCAGAGAAGAGGGGGAAATGGGGGGTGAGGGGGGTCCTGGAGGGGAGGTGGATGTCAGGGAACTGCCATCGGAGAGTCAGGTGGTGGAAGGGCTCAAGGAGGCTAGGAGAGCTTCGGATGCGGAGGAAGGAACCAGTAGGGGGTGAGGGAGAGTTCCTGCAGAAACTCAATCGGAGGAAGGGCTCCAAGATGTTTCCAGTGAGAATAGCGGGGAGGGCTCAGGATCTCCGCTGGGGACGCCCACTCCGCGGAGGAAACTGTCACGCAGAGAATCCAGAAGAAGAGTTTCCGTCAAGGAACTCTTATGTTGGAGTAAATTCCGGAAACGCCCACTGACGGATTCTGCTAGCGATTGAGGTAGCCACGCACCCATGGCTCCTCGGACTGGGAAAGTTTAGGAACTGATGGTAAAGCTTGGAGGACTTAAACGCTTACGCACGAGCAGCCCCCTTTTTCCATTACAAAATGCTATAGAAGAATTTAACACAAGATGCTTACCAACAGTGGTTCTGGATATAACTCCAGTTGTGCTCTGTATAAAATATCATCCATTGCTTTACGAGCTGGATCCCATTCTCCATTATAACTAGAAAGTTAGCAGAGACACAAAATCTGAACTGATTATAATGATTATTCATTTCAACATCATCCATCTGGATGAATCATTTATCATAATAGAAATAAAATGCACAACAATATGTATTCAATAAATAATAGAAGCTATTTGGAAACACTGATATTTACAATGATATTTTCTAGTCATTAACTCGGTCTGGTGATCCCCAGCCAGCATGGCCAATGGTCAGAGATAATGGGAGGACCTGGAATTGGATAAACCTGGTGTAAAGGAGCACATCTAACGTGCTGCTTGGTCTGCCACTGCTTCTGGATGCCCAGATGGTAACTTTACTCAAACATGGCTGGTGCTCCATGAGAACATCAGAATAGCCCTGCTGGATCAGATCAGTGGCCAATCAGATGCCCATGGGAAGCTCCGCAAGCAGAACTTGAGCAGAACAGCTCCAAGCTGCACCCCTTCCTGGGAAAGACAGTTCTAGGCACAATGACATATGTCTTAAGATTCCTATAGAGTCAATCATTATGTTTTACAGAAAGGTAAGATACAACTTTCAGAAACCAAAATCTTTTGTGACAGCACCCGTAGGATCACTGGACTCTGTCATGTAAATGAGCATTATGCACTATGTACACTGTCCAACCAGTGATGTACTATTAAGTTTTTTAATATAGGACATAACATTTCCTGAACTTACAAAGCATAATAAATCCCAGTTAACATCTGCACCATGAATTCAGAGGAAATTGGAATCCTGCTGTTTATGCCTTTGTATTTCCTTACTTGTTGACGAGGATATCCGCAAACACAGATCCTAAAAGAATATAATTAGTATTAGTATTGTTATTTTAGATTGCTTGATTATGTGTTAAAAAGAGGAAATAAAGTGTGCAGTTTATGTTGAAAAGTATAAAAGAATCCTGAAATGCATGTTCTTTTTTTAGGTCAAATAAGAGTGCATCTAACTAGCCAATTCCATCTTTTCAGAGTTGTCTCCTACAAACCAAAACATTGCTCTTATCTGGTCATATTTCTATTAATTAGCAATCCAGCTCATAAAAGATTCCAGCAGGATTCCTGAAGAGCTTTGCCTTGGATACAATAGTCTGACAAACCAATTAATTAAACTTAGGAATTTGAGTGTACATCTGACTGATTCAGGGTGGGGAATTGTTTGGACTCCATGGGGCAGATCCTTATTAGGATTAGCCTTATGGACTAAATGTGATGAGCAGGGTCGCCTACCTCTCAAGAATATGACTTCCCCTACAGGGAGCTCTCTTGCATACCCATTCTTCTTTTACACTGGCCAAATGTGGAGAGACAGCGATCCTGTTTAGGGGTGGGATCCAAAAGTACTGTTTGAAGCACCTGCCCTCCTCTTTTAGATTACTGTTTTCCATGTACCAAGGAACCTGTGTGTTTCACCTAAGAATGGTGACAAATCTGCATAACAGCTGGCTTATGCATTTCCAGAAATGAGAAATCACCCACTGGAGTTTTAACTTGTATCAAGCTCTACAGATTGGAACAGACACCATAGGATTACAATTTAAAAATATTATTCTCAGTTCAACCAAGAAAGAAAACTTACCTTGAGCAGATTTGACATAAAGATTGAAGAGAAACTGCAGGCATATAGCTTAAGGCAGCATTGTAACGCAACAAAAGGAATGTCAATACTTCAAACCTATGAACAAATAAAGAATTCTGATTCATTGAAAAAATACACACGGCTTGATACACACACATTATAAACTGTTATCAAGAACATACCACTAACATATAAACTATACTATTAAAAGCTGTTAAGTGTGGGATATAAAGATAACATGGAAGGATAGTTGATAAGTGGCCAAGTGTGTTTTTTTTTTGTCTAAGACTGAAAGCAACAGCATGCATTTTTACCTGTTTTGTGCTGTTAACATCTCTCTCTGCAAATGAGGTCCGCTATACACAACCCTGGATAAGCCATGCTGAGATAGAGCACCCTCAGTAAGAGCCATTGACCCAATACTGGAAGGCTAAGAAAAACAGATACTTGAATACATCACTAAGAACAGCAGTACTGAATATATATATTTTTAAAAAAGCACAAAGAAACTAAAATAGACAGCTGATTGTTGACAAACATAAAAGTATAAAATTTAACTGAAGGTTACATGGTAAGCAGTACATTCATAAGTAAAACGGGGGAAGGCCACTAAAATATAGTACAGAAGATTCATTGTGCCACTTCAATAGTAACTTAAGAGTGGTAACAAGATCAGTTTACTGGCACAGGTGGGTTAGAAAGGGGAGCTGAACTCTTCCCTGTGCAATTCCAAGTGAAACTATTTTTAAAAAGAGCTAATGACCTCTTAACAGGAGTTTCCTCTGATATTGGAGCCTCATCAGGAGAAAACCAGCTAAAACATGGGGGCGGGGTAGGCTCAGCTCCTGCCTTCAGCCCAACTTGTGCTATGTTTCCAATTTCCCTTGCAGCTAGGGATTTGGCAACAGACCTAACTTTGCAAGAGGGTCTGTTGCTATCATGTGTCCTTATACTTCAGTGCTAAACGTTTCGCTGAAACACATCAAATTTTTTGGTTATCACAGTTTTCATCCACTTAAACTCTAACCAACAACAGACATTTTATTCTCATTTTATCTTCAGCTTTATTATTCCACTGACCAATCTAATGTAAAATATTTCATAATTTTAAATAAGTTAGGTTCAACATCAGGCATAGGCAAACTCAGCCCTCCAGCTGTTTTGGGACTACAACTCCCATCATCCATAGCTAACAGGACCAATGGTCAGGGATGATGGGAAGTGTAGTCTCAAAACATATGGAGGGCCGAGTTTGCCTATGCCTGTTCTACATAGTTACACCTGAAACTCATTAGAACTTTAGCCATGACAATACTTCTCAGATAATTTAAATGCAACATTATATATTCTAGAACACTGAAACCCATCATATTTTACTTCAGATATTTCACATTAAGGATACTTTTAGAACAGTCTTTCCCAAACTGATCCCCACCCCCAATGCTTTATAGTAGAGCTCTCATCATCCCTGACCACTGGCCATTTCCCCCTGGGGCTGATGGGAGACAATTTAAACACCTGGAGGGCATAGGACAATAAATTAATCAGCATGCAAAACCCAGGTACACTCGTGTTCATCCTTGCCCTAATCACTTGTGCCTTTGTAAGAAACAGCAACTAGTTGCACTACCAGCAGACTTTAAAAACAAAAATATTTATCCTGACAAAATTAAGGCCAGATGACATTCATGCAAGGGACGCTACAACAAAACTACACACACATATGGAAACAGAAGTGTCTACTAAACTTACTTCATGATATATGGAAGGTTTGGATAAGGATGGAATTGTAAAACTTAATACCCTACTGTGCCCCTCTTTGTCAACTATTTCCTGTAAGGTATAAAAGAAAGTTATGTCATATAATGAAAAATATATGGAAGTTTGTTTAGATTAGAAATCACTTGAACAACTGCAACAGAGTAGGGCATGAACTTCCCATCCCTCATTAGCTCTTTAATTATGCCCAAAGCTACTAAATGGATGCACATTTGAACACTTGAATTTGCAAGATGATGAATGTGGAAATCCAGCATCTTCTTATTCTTAACATCTAGGATGTCCTAATCAAAAAGCATCTGACAGCTGACATATTAGAAGTTTTACTCAAGTGGAAATATTTACTAAGTCTAATCTTGCTCAATATGTTTGCGTCTTTAGAGTCCTGAATAAATCTTATGGGTCATATCTAATAGCATACACCAGTTAATGGAAAGTTCTCTTGATCCAGCAGAGATTTCTATCACAAGGAACAGAGAAAGAAAACTATTTATCATTAATGGCTGATAGTCACACTCATTTTTATAGGTTCTGAAAGTCACTTGTGCTTTACATAGCACCGTGACTCAGCCATCTCTTAAATTGCTTGACTTTGGGGGCTCCCTTGACAGACCCTTGATTATTCTGATCTCTCTGTCCTCAATGTATATAAACTTATCCCCAAGATGAACACAATGCATTTTGCAAAGTAGACTCTGTTTATGAGACTACTGCTTTAAATACAGATAGAAAACTGAGAAATGAGTTTCCTTTAAGCCTCCATCAAAATCAAGACATTCCACATTTAAACGCCAATTCTGAGCTTAATACAGAAAAAGTAATTACCATGGTTATAAATTCAGGTAGATAGCCATTAACTGTATCAGCTAATCACATTCTTTTCATTAGTATGCTTATGCATATTAACCAGAGTACAGAAATGGAAATGCCTTCCCAGAATACAGACCATGTTTGTCTCTCCCACCCCCTCCAAAGACACAGAGTAGAGCCAAGGAAAGTTTAGGAAAGGCACATTGTTAATCTATTGCTCCATTATCTTGTAATAGAAAGCAAGACAATGCTTTGTAGTCTCTCTCACCCACCCACCCACTTTGCCCTTCCTCCCAATGTCTTTCACTTTCAAGCAGAAGAAAAGGGTGTTGGGAATTCTACAGCAAAGAGCAGATCCTCCACATACTTTCTTCCCCCACTCCAATATCAGATGTACTTTGGATTGCTTCCTGCTGCAGCAACCCCCCACTCATTTCCCCACCAATATCTCACATACCACACCAGGAGATACTGAGGGGTGGGTGGAGAGAGACTATAGAAGGAAGCAGGGAACCTACTTCCAACCCTCTTTTCCTTTTAGAATAATACACAGCCCATTTTATCATGCAACCCTCCCAAATATTTAGTCGGAGGGACGCTCCAGGGAGGAGTTATCCTACTACTATCACAATGAGCTTAGAAGGTAAACATGTGATATGAAGAATGCCTACAGATGAATGCCACATAGCTCAACTGTTTTAAAACAGCTTCCTTCATCCCACTGTGCTAAAGCTACAGAATACAATTGCTAAATCCAACTAATGTCGATACAGAGAATACCAAACCCGAGCAAGTTAATATTCCAGATTTTTTGCTTGTTTTCTGACAAAACTACATGATCATTTCTGCTAATAGCAGTATGCCACAGAGATTTAGATCTAACTGGTTAAGAGGCCCCCGGGACATCACACTGTAATTTGCACTTTATCCCAAGAGAGAATAATTAATTTCTCAAGTGTGAATACAAACCAAGTTATAAACTCCTAAGAGAAGTGCTTCTATGCAGCCACTGCTTTGTAGGTCCTTACTGGCAGAAACAGCAAGATAGCACCATATCAGTTCTGGAAGAAACTGCAGTGTGAACTGAAGCAGAAGTTCCTCACCACTACGATAAAATTCAAACAGCTGATGACAGACTGGTTCTAGCAGCTGAAACAAAATCAAACATTAAATATTTTGTTAGTGGATTAACACATCAGTATGCATTTCTACACTTTTTAAAGAAGCAAAATTTATCAATTCTTAAAAGAAACAGTATTGTATTGTAAATGTCAAATTAGTATGCCCCATTCTCCCCTTATGCCATACTCAATCGGAGCTGCTCTTTCATCACCACAGAAGAGAGAAATAGGCACATTGTGAATTTCTGTCTTTGATCAGAAATGCAGCAGGGAAAGAAAACAGTTAAAACTCTCTCCCAAAATTCCAATAATTATCTAATTATTGATACATTTAATTTCACATCTCGTTTGGCTCTCAGCTGAAAAGGGTACTCTTTAAAATCAGATTTCCAATCTTAGCAGCGCCATAGAAAAGTTGAAATATACAAAGGTAGTATCTACAGAAAGTCAAAACAAGAGGTTTAAAGCAGGATCTCATAAAGAAGAGGACAATGTTTAGTGCTCTGTGTTGTTCTTACTTCTGCTCACCCTGCCCACTTCTTAAGAACTTAGTGCTGCAGTGAAACAGCATGCACCATTTATTCTCAACTGTTCTCCCAACCCCAATTATAATTCTGTACACATTTACCTACCTCACTTTGTGGATCCTGAATAACTTTATAGAGAGATGAAACCAGAGAACTCTTGTCTTTCAGATTTTTAGCATAGCTTGGTATAGATGCTTCTGGCACTGTCTAACACAAAACATTTTAAGACACAGTAAGCCAATATATAAGTTTATTTGCAATTAAGATATTTATACCCCCTTCTTCATATGAAGTATTCATCCTATTTTTTCAGGCTGTATTTTTCTTGGGGGCAAATGTACCTCATAAAAAAATTATTTATTAAATCTGTATACCACCCTTCAGCTGAAGATCATAGGGCAGTTCACAACATAAAAATACAAAATGAGGACACAAAATATATACCGGTAATAAAACAAACAGACCAATAACCTCCCTCCCACAAACTCATTTAAAAGGACACAGAATTTTAATCAGTCCAAGCCAAAGACCTGGTTAAAGAGAAACGTTTTTGCCTGGCACCTAAACTTATGTAAAGGTATATTCTAGCCATTCATATACATAGAAAAAAGGGAAAAGTAGAAAATGGGGAATAGAGGGAGAGTTTGAAGGACAATGTTCTTGCAAGAAAGGGTGCATGTATGCCATTTGGTGGCGATATGGGACAAAAAGAAAGTATGAATGGTAATGCTGCAAAGAAGCATAAATTAGATAGAGATTTTATTTATCTATTTCAGAAACTTTATATGCCACTTGATTGAGGTACAAAAGTAGTCTACAAAGAGAATAAAACAACAAAAGTATTGGTAGAAAGAAGTTAAAACTATTATATAAACATTTGAAAAAAATGGGGGGAGGCGGGAAATCAGCAATAAACTAAAAACAATCAAACCACACATAAACATGCCACAATATCTGGGTAGGCTTGTCTAAACAAAAAATATTTTTAGCAGGAGCTAAAAAGAGTACAGTGAGGGTGGCTGCCTGGTATCAGTAGGCTGGGAGATCCAAAGTGTAAATGCTGCCACATTAAAAGATTGATTTCTTATGAATGCAGAACGGGTATTATGTGGCACCTATAACAGTGCCAGTTCCGCAGGTCGAAGCAGTCGAGTGCTCTACACTATACTGGCTCTACTACTATGGATAATTGCTAGCATTTAATTCTTGAAAATGAATATTTATTTTTGGGAACCATATATTATTACCTTGTATTCCGATAACCATTCTTCTACGATCCCTTTATCCACCGCCAACATCTTCCAACATCTGTTCTGAAATCTTCAGCCTTAAAGATTTGGAGCAAAAAGTTTAACTATTATGCAATACACTTGTTTTCTGCAAAAGTGAAACCACTAAGGAGTATATATATATGATGCATCCACTTACTCCCGTTTCCATAGCTATGCAACTCCTTTTTTATCTTAAATACTGGAGTGTTAAGAAGAGGGGGAAACCTATATTTTACTGAAGACCAGCAGATGTTCAGACTATACACATATTCTCTGAAACCTTTAGATGTATATGAAAGCATGTCTCAACTTCTATATGCTAAGATATGAAAATGAATATATTCCTCTCAAACGTACAGTCTGCTGAAGTAGAATTAGTGGTGTAATATTTTCTGTTAAGTTGTGGGCAAACGTATCAGACGACACAGCGATTCTTCCAAAGCAGCTCTTTATTTGTAAGCTGGAACAGAACTGAACTGAGGAGCTCAGTCAGCCTGCTTATATAGAGCTCCACTAGAATGCAACAGTAACCATACTCTGTAACTAGCCAATCACTGAATGTCACTTTTGATCCTTCATTTGCATAACTATCTACAATATCCCCCAGCTAGCCCAGGGTGAGAACTTCAGTACATAACATTTTCATTTCAATATTTTTCCAGAATCTTTTTTTGGGAGGAGAGTCATGAGACACCATCAACTCTGCCCCTCAAACTGGCAAGAGTAGCCAAGTATCAGCACACCAGATTTCACACAATACATTTTCAATTATGTTGACAGATAGGGAAGACTGCCACCATTTTTTTATTTCTATCCACAAAAGGACATGCTAAGGTTCTCAGTATCACTGGTTACATGGGAAAAATACAGATTTATAGCCATATAATGTCCACATGTATGAAATTACTCAACAGAAATTACTGGTAGTGGGGGGAAGCCCATAAAATTCGAAGATATCTAGTGTAAAGTACAATTACCAAACAATTACCTCTGTTAAAGCTTTTGGAACCCAGTTCAACCAATCATTTTAGTCCTGAGTTTAAGGTACAATACACTCCATACATTTAAAGCACTGTCCCCCACAAGAAACTTGGGAACTATAGCTTGTTATGGGTGCTGGGAATTGTAGCTCCCTGTGAGGTAAACTACAGTTCTTATGACTTTTTGGTAAGGGAATATACCGGTACTTAAAACGTATGGAGTATAAGCAGCCCCAGGGCACTCAACATGCAAAATCATTAATCTAAGTATTACTTCTTGGCTAACTTTATTTTCATGAAGACATGTAATGAAATCTGGAAGGTGGAATATAAATTGTTTCCCTTGGAACTGAAGACAGCCACAGCAATAGAATCTGTCTGAAGAAACAACCTAACACTTTCCTCTTTGCTGTCTTTGGTTGCATAGGAACCTTGACATCAGGTTGTTAGGTTCAGTGGAGACGCACATAAAGAGTAATGAAGGCCACTTGATCAAGGCCTTTTTACTTTGTACAAACACTGATAATATCTTAGACAGTAAATGAAAATGTGAGCTTTAGGAATACTGAAGAAATAAATAAAACCAGACTCAGGATCAACTTTGTAGTAGATCTGGACATGGACATCAGCTGACCTCCAAAGTCATGCCTGATGACTTTACAGGCTGCTTTCTTAACTTTTCCCATAAGTCCCAACCCCAGTTCATGAAAAATATAAAATTCATAGCACCAAATAGCAACAAACAACAAAAGTACCTAACTAATCAGGGTCCATTTGTTCAAATTATTCTAGTTGCAGAGTCGGGGGAGGGAGGGGGGAAAGGAGAAATGACAGCATGTATTTCCAGAAGCCTAAGATGCATTAGCTCTGAGTTGTTCAGGAAAGCACAAGAAACCAAGAACTCTTGTCTGAAGTATATTTATAACTGCAGAGAAATGTGACTCATTCAGGAACACTAAATACTCTTTAGAATGCTTTTTCTATTATGGAAAACTGTGTTTAATAAATATGAGAACTGAAACTATTTCAACCTTATCTAGTAGTTTCTTGGAATGTTCTATACATTCCCTACTCTTCTTCTGGTATATAGTTACAAAGGCTCAAAGCAACTTAAAAAGCCATAATGCACATCCCTTTGTCAAAAGATGAAGGAAAGAGAAAATGTGTCTCTCCAAGTAGCTCATTATAATGTGGTTTATAAAGAGTATGAGTCATCCAACCAAGACCTTTTCAAGAAAATAACAGAGTATTATTTAAAGCAGAATGCTTTTGTTGTGCAATTGTGATGTCAACATACTACTTTTGGTCAATTTTACAAGTTCAGATCTATAGCAATTAGGAGAGAAAAATAGCACTAATCAATTTTCATGTACATGTTGTTAGGTAGTCACGCAAACTGAACCTCCATAGGAAGTCCTGAATGTGAACAGGAAATTGCTTATCCCTGCTGATATGCTCAGCAGTACTCAAGTTTTAGTGTATTTATGGTACTATTTTTTCTGGATTACTCCATAGCTTTTCCTATTATTTATTTAAACTAGACCAATGCGGCACCATGTTAAATAATGATATATATAATCTCATGCATATAATCATGCTGAAAAAAATCAGTTGCATGTTCATTTATATTATATGATTTGTCATCTATCAATTTACAATTATAACAGCTGTGTGTCAGCCAAAATACTTTTCTTTCCCACATTTATCCTTCCTTATCAAGCCCAATCAAATCCACTCCATTGTACTGTTTTGGAAATATATAAAGTAGACATACACAAAAAATAGTTCCACAGCACTCTATAGGCTCTGCTGTGAAACTGAAGACAAGCCAATCAAATTTGAAGGCAGGCGTTCTTGGTTCCTCAGAAATGCTAACAATAGCAAACAGATTATTCTATATCAAAGAAGTTTGGTTTGCTTAATAGTAGAAACTGTAACAAATGTTAACAGATTAACAAATATTGATGAAAGATCAAGCTGAGACTCTCCAATATAACTCCACTAAAATTTAAAAAAATACTTACTTACTTTGAAATAATGTTACATTAATTTGGTACCGATGCAAGACATATAACAAGATAAAGTGAAAGGCCTTGTCTTTCATTATAATGTTAAATTGCACTATTAATTTTATCAGATGAATTATTTATGAACAATCCACAATTAAAATGAAGTTCATACAGTGCAGAAGCAAACATCCATTCGGTGCCAACAGCAGGAAGCTACAAAACAGCATGGTTTTAGTTGCTTCAAGTCAGACTACTACATGCAGATTGAAACCAAGTGATATTTTTAATGAAAAGGTCAACTTTTAAAATTTAAAAACCATAGTGATATGTGATACCTTATTTTATCTCCCTAAGCCTATATCAAACAACTTTATGCTGTATTTGCTGGTAGACAGTTAATCTGTTTACTTGTTACAGTTTCAGTTAATGTTTGGCTGTTTTCTCACACTAAGCTAACTATACTATATTAATATTTGGAACACAGAATAAATCTATAGTAATAATTACCACCCATTTATTATTCAAAAACAAGAAGACAGGAGCCTTAGCCTACTGAGACTACTGCTTTTATGCTCCCAGAGTTTATTCCAGACATCTTTATACACTTAGGAAATAATTTCCAAATAGTCCATCTAGTCCAGAATCCTGTTTTCACACTTGCCAACCATATGCCTAAGGGGAACTTTCAAGCAGAGTCTGAGCACCAGAGTATTCTTCCCTCCTGCAGTCTCCAGTACCTGGTATTTGAAAATGTTACTGCCTCAAGCTGTGGAGGCATGGCATAGCTATCATGGCTAGAAGCCATTGGTGGTCTTCTCCATGAACTTGTCCAACACTCTTTTAAAGCCATTTAAGTTGGTGACCATCACTGCCTCCTGGAGCAGCAAGTTCTATAGTTTAAGCGCTGCGTGAATGTTATAGTCATTTGAATCTTTATAGTAAAGTTTATTTCGAAAGAGTAATTTAAGACCACTTGCAGTCTTCCATGATTCTTGGGAGGAGTAAATCACCAACAGTCTTACAGAAGACTACATAGGTGATAATGAGGTGCAACAGTAGAAAAAGAAGGGTTTAATAAAAAGAAAGAGACACATAACCTCTGCTTAGTTCCCAAAACAGTTCTATTGTTTCAAACTGGCCAGCAAATAGGCAATAATTCTCCTAACTAGGTTAGAAGTTTGCTAAATGTAATAAGGATAGTGAATACTGCAGGGGAGAAAAGCTTTTCACCTTCATCTTGAAGCACTGTTTTACATATTAAATATTACTATGAAATTATGTAAAGATTCTCACCAACTGTTGAATATTGTAAGAAAAACAATATGACTAGTATAAAAAGGAAAAACTGATAATTTTCAAAGGGTGCAACACAAAACTGAAGAGACATTTTTCGGAGATTTGAATCTTACCACATACATTCTTGAACTATGAGCAAACATGCAACAGTTTCAGAAAACCTATTCCAACTCCACCCTGATTTAATACTCTACAGTGCTCTCACAAACTGCACATCACAGAGCACAAGAATTATCATTTTATTGTCATTAAAATAGTGACTGACAGTCAAAGAAAACATATGAAAGCCAACTGCTTCATATGCTTGCAAAATAGCCTTATAATCTAAATGTTACCACATTTCAGAGGCATACAAAGGGCTTGTTTATAAAACAGCTCCTAAGAATGCTGATTCAAGAACAAAAAAGCAGAAGTTGGGTGTGGTCAGCACCCTGTCATTTTGTACAATTTACAGCATACATTTTCAAGAATTATCAAGCCTATTTCCCCTCATACTTCTAGTTTGAAAGGTTTTTCTATTGATTCAATTTTCACTTATGACTATAACTATCTGTATTCCTAATGGACTCTGAAGCACCATTAGGCAATTAGGCAAAGATCAGAACTATATTTTGTGAGGAACATGGCTTAGGAAAGGCAAATTATCCATGAGAGAAATTAGAAGTAAATTGAACCATCCAGATTCACAACTTATTCATCCAGAAAAAGTCTTAGTAAACTACTTGGCCAAATGTAGCTGTGCTCCAATGCAAACCTATGCATGTCAACTTAAAAGACCTACTGAGTTAAATGGGGTTTACATCCAAATACACGTGTACCGAATTGTAACTTTCATCATTTGTGAATCTGAAAGTAAAATGGAAATATTCTCTACTTGGTCATTTGCAAGACAATAACATTCATCATACGTTTGTCAGTCACTTACAAACTTGTCATGAAGAAATAACAGAACAGAACTAAGCTCAGGATTTATAAGGCCAAATACCTCATTTTCCCATGCACTCAGATTGGTCCCAGTGCCGGATTTACGTATAAGCTAAACACGCTATAGCTTAGAGCCCCACTCTCTTGCGGCCCCCAAAAAATTTAAAGGAAAAAACAACCTGGATGTACATTTCCAATTGTGTTTCAGTCCAACAATTACTTTGAGATGGCCTTGGTTACCTACTAGGTCCATAAATTACCATATAGCATATATTCAACACAAAAAACAGTGACAATTTGTTGTTGACAAAGGACAGCTGGACATATAGGCCGCATTACCTTCAGTAGCTTAGGGCCTCATCAAACCTAAATCCGGCCCTGATTGGTCCTAGTGCTATCAGTGCTTCTATTTCAACACAGGAGGGAAATCCTTATACAGAACACAGGAATGCCGTGCAAAGAAGTGGAAAGAAATGACAGGGCAGTCAGCTTGCGCCATACTCAAGGTTTCTGCAACACAGCCCTATGCCAGCTAGAAAATGCAAGAAGCTTGCTTCTGGCTTTTAAAGGTAATCGGGCAGAGTAGTTTCTCTCAGGTCAACCACACAGGATGCACTCCAACTTAAGCTTCAACAGCTACAGGAGGGGAAAATAGGATTGGTCTAGTCTTCCACAAATAGAAATGCATCAACATAGGCACTTTTAAAGAAACTTTTAATTTTAAATAGGGTATTAAACATTAGCCTCCTACAGAAAAACAATGAAAATATGCATCACATGCTTTTGAAAGCTATAATGCATTACAAGAACTTAAGAAAATCGTTATTACATCTGCTCTTCGTCCACAATTTTAAAATGAGTTAAGGATAGTACACCAACACCAGTGAACATTACATTAATATATACACATGGCTCACAGTGTAGTTTGGCATCATTGAGGAAACCTTCATGCATACGTTTATGTTTGTACAAGACCTTACTAGTACATACTTAAGAGAAGTAGTACAGAAACAACTATGCAAATGTATTTGGCAAAGCAAACCCTAGCATTTAACTGAGCCACCAGGAATACAATATTATGTGAAAGCAAAAGCTCACAAATATATGGTACCAGAATCATGTATGTCAAATCTGTTTTTGTCCACATTAAATATTTAAAATATCAATAAAATGTGCTGCAATGCACTACAGAGATTAAATGTTCTTACACAGCTTTATAATGTTTATATAGTTTTATTTACATTTCTGCTTTGAACAGAATGTAGATTACTTCTAGCAGAGCAAATGTTTGACAACTGACTTTAGTGTTAATTTAATTATAACATTTAAAGTTTGTTCCTTTAATTCTGATCTTCCCAGTAGTAATTATGAGATCTATGCATAATAAAATTCTTGAATACAAACTCCAAAAATGACATCATTTTGAGTCTTACATAGAAAAAAAAAGTCACTGATAACTAAAGGATTATTTGTGGCATGCATGTAAAATACTAAATACAATAGCCGATTAAAGCTTTAAGATAATAAATATAGAGCAAAAAACTTGCATGTAATATTCTGGTTGTGTATTTAAGACTATACTGAATTAGCAAAACCTGTATGTTCTTTTCATGAAGAATAAAAATTCAGTGCAGGATCAATGACTGAAGACTGCAATATACAGTAGAACCTTTGGATGCGAACGGGATCCGTTCCGGAGCCCCGTTCGCATCCTGAAACGAACGCAACCCATGTCTGCGGGTCAAGATTCGCCGCTTCCGCACATGAACGTGACGTCATTTTGAGCATCTGCGCATGCACAAGCAGGGAAACCCGGAGGTAATGCGCTCCGTTACTTCCGGGTCGCTGCGGAGCACAACCCGAAAATGCTCAACCTGAAGCTACTTCAACCTGAGGTATGAATGTAGAGCCAAGCAAACTAATTACAGCAACATTATGGTCTCTTTTCCAAATGCAACCCTGCGAAGTTCTCCTGTGCAGTATTAAACCTCCCTGGTGAGTCTTCCTGAAAGCAATTTTATTTTGTTTTAACCCACAAAAACACAGAGAAGGAAAATAAACTACATATATTGTATACGCCATTGTGAAATGTTTCTTTTAAAGAGTCAACTTTCAGTACCAATAAAAGAAATCAAACTGTGTTCAAAACAAACAAAATAATCTGTATAAATACAGCCAAAGTCACTGCTTTAACGTATATTGTTAGTTTTACAAGCAGTAAAATGATAGCAGGCCCCATCCTCCGTGAGCTGGTGTCAGTAGGAAGGTAACTCTGGAGGACAGAGAACAGAAACAGTAGGACAGTAGCTATTTCAAGATCAGCTGTAGTAAGAGTTGCAAGAGTTGTACAAATATTGTTTAACTTGGGTCTCTTGTGTGGCATCATAAAGTTTGCAGCAATAAACATTACAAACTATTTAAACACACTCCAGTGAAATACATAGGACACTAATGGGTTTTGGAGATGCATTAAGAACTGTCTTCACATACTACAGTGAATAAAGAGATTACAGGACTGCATTATGCCTATTGGACAAAGATAGGATCACTCTCAAATCCTAAACCAACTAGAAGAATCAAAATAACCACTACAGTAACAACATCCTTGCTCTGAAAGAGGCTGTTGGGGACAGACAAAGAGATAGAGGGAAAAGAGAAGGCAGAACAGGGACACACTGGTAGGGGAACATAAATTTTAAAAGGGATGCTAAGCTCCCTAGGGATTCTTCTCTAGCACCAGCCCTTGATAGTGTTTTACAGGTGTGGGCAATTTTTTTCTGTTAAAAGCAACATTCCCTTAGGAAAATCTGTTTGCGGGGATAGTGGTGGGTGGAGCCGGAGACAGAATTTCTAGTCCTATGCAGGTCTACTCAGGACTAAACCCTACTGGGTTTCATGGGATTACTTTCAAATAAGTACTGTATACAGAAAATTATTTCTTTTAGTACAACAAACCCATAGGGCTACAGTTCTGGAAAGCAAGTGAAAGTGTGCCATACACAATACAAAAGCCTATGAATTTCTTCTCATACTTTCCCCTGCCAAGCCATACAGTCAGGAAAAAAGTTTAAAAAAACAATTTAACCAATAAAATACTATTCCTTCCAAATGAATACACTTCAAATGATTTTTCATATGCAATGGTCTCAACGTTGTTTGTGATCAGTGGTCCCACAAAAGAATTCTGAAAGGGAACTATAGCTTTCATATCTCCACCTACCCACATATATCTAGCTATATATCTAGCTATCTCTTGCAGTTAAGCGCTCCTTCCTTCTCCTGGCTGTGGCTTTTTCCATGGCAAAGGTGCTGTTTATAGCTGCTGCAACCTTTTCCTGTTGCTGGCTCCATTTGACAATTTCAACCTGTTTGAGCGAATGACTCAGAAAGCTTGGTGACTACAAACGTCAGTTGTTGTTATTATTATTTATTAAATTTCTAGGACTTGGTAATGACAAAGGTCAGTTGCTGCCCACCTGCCCATTAAACCATGGTGGCTTCTGACAAGGGAGGCAATCTGGACACTTCTAGACATTATGCTTGTGCCCTGTGCATGGGACCAAGTGGACTTGGCAAGGCACAATTATAACAGCATTTGTACAACAAGTACTGTACCCTATGCTGATGGGTGCTACTAATGTTGGGCATTACGTCTGTGCAATTATGTGATGATGGGTGGTGGTGCTGGGTTTCCAGTGATACTATGGGCACATTTGTAGATGCATCTATACAATATTTTGATTCTAGAGTAGTTTTGGTGCTTTTGACTTTGCAGCTGGTGGCAATCGGAGACTCTATAGGTCCTTTTGCCACTAAAAAAAAAGGTTTTAATTTTAGTATTCAAATATGGTAATTACATCAGGATTGGGGGATATTTATTTCCTGGGATGTCTCATATGACCTACCTTACATTGTGCCATGATCTTTAAAAACATACTTGGTTACTATGAGGACTGTAAAGGCATTCCATTCCCAAAGACTCTGAGGGCATTCTCTCAAGTGTTGTTTATTATTATTATTAAATTGCATGGTACAATAATGTGGGTGCCATGGTAAGGACAGGGAGACCCAGCTTTAAACGATGGCTCATCTACAAAGCTTCAAGAAATAATTCTCTCCCACTGAACATGGTGGACAAAATGGGAGAGGGAGAACTATGTATACTGTGGGGCACTGATGGATAGGCATATTGGTGCCTGTGGGCACCATGCTGGCAATCCCTGATGCACATCACTCCCAAGCTCTTTGGGGAAAAGGTGGAATGAAAATGTAATTAGTAATTCCTCCACTGCACAGTGGGAATATATGTACCAGAGGCAACAGATAAGCAGGAGCTACCCATGTAACTGTAAAATATAGTCAAGCTTATTCTATATAAGCTTATTCTCTGTAAGGAATACTGCACTGGCTTTGAAAATAATAATAATAATTTCAAAGGGTCCATTTATAGTAACCCCTTGTATATAAGAGGGCTACCATGATCAGTTACTATTAGGCAAATAGCCAACATCATAGTGAAATCTACTTCAATGAAATGTACTCCATAAATGCTGTTTCATTTTCTGTGTGTGTCTGGACTGCATGTCAAGTGAATATGCAGTTTGGGTGCCAAAACAAGCAGCCATTAAAATAACTATATTCTGTCTGTCCACTCTACCCTTTTAACAAGTGTCAAAATATATTTCATCTGCATAGTCAATATAAATTTTAATGCAGAAATCCCCATGCCTGCATTAACAATTTGCATTTTTGATGTGTAAATTCCCTACAATGCATTCACAGGGCAAGCATTCATATTTTCAAGATTGCACAAGGAGACACAAAAACACACTAATTTCTGCACCAGAAGTTTAAAGGTTTGTGTTAGAGGTTTAAAAATTGCAACACTAAATATGTGCCTGAACCTGTTAAGCAGATTGAAAAAAAATCTACTGAGACAAATTATCTCAACTCTGCAGCTACCTTCAATCACAACAGACTTAAGCAGATTTAAATGTAATAAAAGGATTACAGGAAGGTAGCCTATCTAATCAGAAGACAGCAACATCAGATTTTAAGTTATGATCTTCAAAAAGCATGTAAAGTTTTAAGTACTTAAATAAAAATAAGAGTTCTTGAGCACAATTTCCAATAGTATTTGAGAAGTCAAGCTCCCACAGGAAAGAAACACTTTCCTTTTTATAGCAAGATTTTGAGATGCATGGCAGTGACCCCTAAAAGCAAAATAAGATGAAAGCAAATATATTAGTGAAAACTATAGGGACAGTAGGAGCAAGAATGTCTGTTAATGGTGATGAAATAGATGGTATAGCAGCAGTGCAACTTGTGTCTTACTGTTACTGAATGCTGTCCCAGCACAAGGTAGATAGAACGTATTTCTACAGCATGCATATATAGTTATCCACTTTATTAATACTTGGGCTTTGAAAAATACCCTTGTGGTTATTTCCACAGTTTTTGTTAGACCTCCTTGGCAAAACAGCAAGTTGCAGACAATTTAACTTTCGAATGAAGATGTCCTCAGTGCCAGCTAGCTTTCACTGCCTATATACTAAAACTCTTTCATTTTTTTCCTTAACAACCAAAGATACCATCAACCAAATCTACACCCACCTCATTACTTTGGGACTGCATGGATTCTGTGAGGGCAAGCACTGTAAAACTACCTCGATGATCACACCCTTCTTCTTCTGCAACCCCATTTAGATATGCCAGCTAAGGATAACCCTTCAAGCAGTAGAGGAGGTGGGCTCTCTTCCGCAAAAGCTTATTCTACAATAAATGTGCCCGTCTTCAAAGTGCCACAAGACTGTCGGGTTTGGGGTTATTGTTTTTTGCTGCAACAGACTAACTCAGCCACCCGCTCTGGAAGTTCTGAGGACACTGGTTTCCCCCCCCCTAGTTGCCTCTGCGTGGAAACGGCCCCAAAAAAGACAGCAGCAGCAGCAACAGCAACAAAAGAGTACTGTATTGTGGCTGGCACCTTAAAGGGTGTGTTTCGGTGCAAAGTGCTCGTGGTCTAAAGCCCCACTTTATCCGGCAGCCTTCCAAGGCGCCACGAGAATCCTTTTTGTTCTCGCCCGAGCACAGCTAACACCCTTTGGAATGTGCAGAGCAAAAGGAGGCGGCGGCGGAGCTGCACGTTGACCCTGGCATGCCCCGCCATCCTCGGCTTGTTTACGCGGAGATGAGCCCCGTTGGTATTAATAGGGCTCCCTCTCGAGTCATTAAAGGAGCGGATTGCAGGCAGAGCTCCGAGGACAGCCCCGGAGGCGCGAAGAGCCAACTATCCCCAGCCGAACCCCCACCCCCCTTGACCGCAGCCAGCGGGCGTCGCGCCCCGCCACGGGACGGACACCCGACGCCTCCCACAGTCCCGAGCAAGATCGAGGGGCGTCAGATGCCAAGCGGCCTCCCCTCGTTTCTCACAGCGACCCGCCGCCGCCCACTCCGTAGCCGGCGCTTCCCCCGTTGTCCCCTCAGGTCGAGACCAGAGGGCGGCGGCCAGCTCCCTCGCGCTCCTGCCTGCCTTTCCCAAAAACAGAAAGGGGAAAGGAGAGGAGACGAAGAGGGCGGGCGGGGGTCTGCCTCGAGAAGGAGGGGGGAGTGGTTCAAACCTGCGACCTCGCGAGGAGAAAGGAAGCCCCCCGCACTCCATGCCGACGAGCCGTTAACTGAACTGCCCGCTCCTTCCAACCGTTCCAACGCTCCTTTTCCAACGGAAAAAGAACCAGTCGACGTTCAAATTCTTTTCTTTCCTCTTTTCGTGGCGGGGGCGGTGGACGAGGGAAGAAAGGAAAGAAAGGAAAGAAAGAAAGAGGTGAAACCAAAAGTTCCCTCAGCGCGAGCGAGCGCCCGCTGCCCAGGCTCACCCGTCGTCCACCCTCAAGCGCCTCTCCGACGCCGCTCACCCCTCGCGGGAGCGATGCCCCGCTTCGCCGCTCAAAACGCTACTCGCTTTGGAGGACCATCAAAAGTGCAGGAAGGAGAAAGAAAGACTGACTGACTAGCTGGCTGCCTTGACGCGGAGGGGGGCACAGAGCACGGCAGATGCCCGCACCGCCCAGCGAATCCGATTTCTGAGTGGCTCGACAACCAATCGCGACGCCGCAGCCATCTACGACGCCAATAGACGCTCTTCGGGAGGGCGGGGAATGCAACAAGTCCCGCCTTTTTAGTCCTTTCCCAAAGGGGTGGCGCAACCCCGCGCCGAAGAGAGCTGAGGTGTGAGATGACAGGCGCGCGGTCCGAGATAAAGCTCGAGGGGCGGGATTTCGTTGGTGCCGTCATCGACTGATTGACAATAAAGACTACAATCGAGTTCCTCGGAGGTCAGAGGAGGTGAAGGTCTCCGTCCTTTCGATCGCCTGCTGCTTTGTGCCCGCCGGTCGGGACGCCTATGCAAGTGACGAATCTCATCCGTGCCCTGTCCGCAGCCCCACGTTTCACAGAATAATGAGGCTCAGTTCGGATTACTGGAATACATCGGATAATTCCAGGGACCCAGCAACAGAAACAATGTCCCCACTTTATACAAATTCGGCACCGCCTAACTCCACGACATGTAGTTTGCCTCTCAGAGAGAGCAATTTGCCAGCCCAGCCACCATTCGATGGGCAAAGAAATGAGCTTTCAACCCCAGTGATCACTACAGCACACTTTCCCAAACAGGTAGCAAAAGGGGTAAATACAATTTCAGATTTCAACATACAGCTATTTGGTAAAGAAGCAGTGTCACCCCACAGATACAGGCAAGCCTGTAGACTCTTAATCTCAGGGTTGTGGGTTCGAGCTCCACATTTGGTCAAAAGATTCTTGCAGTGCAGGGGAGCAGAGTAGATGACCCTCATCCCTTCCATCTCTACAATTCTATGATTCTGTGAAGACATGTTGTCTGAAATGTGTGGGAAAGGCAATCCCCTAGCCTTTCCCAATGTAAATTATATTTCTCAAAGGCTTGTTCTTTCATTTCTGAAATGCAAGAGCTATCATAGCAAGTTATGGACTGCACACACCATCTTCATACAATTGTTTTATAACTGCATGCAGATTTAGGGTTGTTGGCACTTTGATAACGAAAGCTATATTGTCCACTCATTCCATTTCAGCTTGATGGCATGAGGGTATCTAGCACATATGACTTGCTCAACATCTGAAACTGTTAAGGTTCAAGAAGACTCGGAATACACTGCGTGTCATTTTAACCATGCCAGCAACTCTCTAGGAAAAATCTGAAGACAAATCATTGAAGGAAAGAGACTGATCAGAGATTTCTTAAATTGACCCTTACTGGTCAATTACAAGCAATCCATTTGTGTTTCTAACATACCCTTCTTCCCAAATATTTTGGGATGGGACACAATGAAACACACACATATATGTATGTGTGTGTGTGTATGTATGCAGATTTTGCCACAATACAAATGCACACAGGGCAGAAATTATAGAAACTAGGATAGCAAATAACAAATCCACAGAAAACCAAATACAGAGTGCCTGGGTTAAGAGTTATGTTTCAGGCTGCTGGGGGAAGCCTAACAGTGTAGATGTAAAACCAGTTGGAATAGGGTGGTATTCTGCAATTGGGGTACCATGGCAGAGAAGACCCTTTCACTGGTTACTGCACAACAGATGCCATTCCCATATGGAGCCACTAACAAGCCTTCCTCATTATCTTAACTCAAGAGGCTGGTTGGTATGGAAGAAGGTCTCTAAGTATCTATAGATGCAAGCTATTTTTAGCTTTATAAGCCATCGCAAACACCTAGTGGAACACTGGCAGCCAATGCAGCACTTTCAGGACTGTCTTGATAATTGAATCCACTCAGTAACTGAGTAGCTGCATTCTGCACAAGTTGTGGCTCCTGGACCCTCTTTGCCATAATATTCATAGTAATCAAACTGTCTCATTAATCAATTCAGATTACCAGCACGTCAATCACTGCCCAGGAACAGCTGTAGCTGATCAACCGGTAGCTGGCAGAAGATGTTTCTAGCCACCAAAGCCACCTGGACCTCCAGTGGCAATGACGGATCAAGGCAAACCTCCAAGAAGCCACACAAGTCATGCAGTAGTTACAATGTCGCACCAGGGCTGCAGAAACCCAGGTTCAAATTCACACTCAGCCATCAAGCTTGCTGGTGACCTTGTGCCTGTCACCATCCCTCAGCCTTATCCTAACCCAAGAACCTAAGAAGAACCCTGTTGGGTCAGCCTATCTAGTCCTCCTGTTATCATGGAGGCAAACCCTCTGACATTCCACTGTTCTTCGGCAATACTTGTTCTTCTATATGCTTGGCAATTTATATATTTAATTATGGTTCCAACCAGTTTCCCCAGAACACTTGTTAATGTAAGTAGCCTGTGATTTCCTGAATTCTCACCCCTCTCCCAGATCTCTTTTGAAGATTTGTGTTACACTGACCACTTTCTAATATTCAAGTATAGATGTCAATCTCATATTGGTTAGAAGATTGAAAATTTTACATCTGAGTTATTTAAGAACTGTTGGGTAGATACCATCTAGAACTGGTGAATTGTTAGTTTTGAGTTATCTATAAGGCATCTTTCATCACCACTATTCGCCTAAGTCTTTCAGATTTCCTTCCAGATACATCAGTTCAGGCACAGGCTTCTGCCCTGTTTTCCACAATGAAAACAAATGCAAATAATTTCATTTCTCTGCAATCTCATTTTCTTCCTTTAGCACACTTTTAATTATACTGCCATCCAACTGCCTCTGCTGCTGGGCTCCTACTAATACAGTGGTACCTCGGGTTACGTACTTAATTCGTTCCGGAGGTCCGTTCTTAACCTGAAACTGTTCTTAACCTGAAGCACCACTTCAATGGGGCCTCCTGCTGCTGCCGCAACGCCGGAGCACGATTTCTGTTCTCATCCTGAAGCAAAGTTCTTAACCCGAGGTACTATTTCTGGGTTAGTGGAGTCTGTAACCTGAAGCGTATGTAACCCGAGGTACCACTGTAATATATTTAAAGGATTGTTATTGTTGGTCATAATGTTTTCATCCATATGTTCTCTGAGCCCTTTTTTGAATTCCTTATTATCTGCTTGCCTTCCCTTGCCAAAGTTGTGTTCCTTTTCGTTCTCATTTGGGATCACTTTAAAAGGTGTTCTGCCAACATTTTGATTTTAAGAGCCAACAGTTTCCACTCTATGCTTCCTTGAGTTCCTTGGAAGAAAGGTAAGATATAAATGCAATAAAATAAACAGCAACTAACATGCACATGTCAGGAAGCCGGTAATTGGACAGGCATTTGGCTCCCATAATATATGCAAAGTGCCTTAAGAGAAAGCAAGAGGAGGAAGTTCAGTTGGCAGTACTAATTCTTATTCCAGGTTTGGGACTAGACCAATGGTAAATGCACAGAAGAGAACCACTTGACCTCACAAGGTATTAAGAAAACAAGTTGCAGAGGAACTGGAAAGGGATTTCAAGCTCATTTAAGATTTCAGCTAGAAGCACAAACATAATATGCAAATCATGATGTGCTAATTAATAGCTTGCTTCCAGTACCCTTTGTCCTTCTTAAGAACTTCCATCCCAGGTGAGGCCCTGGTATCTTCCCTTCAATACTGAAGATATTATCTAAATTATACCATTCATTAATTCTAGCACTTATGAGTGCCTTTGCGCCCACAAACTCTGTAACCCCAGAGCTGTAACAATATGTAGAACATGGCTGTAAGAGTACTTAAAAGTTGAATTGAAAGCATATAATTGTTCAGTAGCAATGGTGTTTATTGCTGAACACTCTTAGGATCATCTTGTTCCTAGCAATGGAAACCGTGCCAGACTTTTGAATGTTTACTAAAAAAAAAAAAAATAACAGGAAAGTCATGTGATTAATCATCCTTCCTTTGATCTTTTTGTATGCTTGGTTTTGGCCACTCAGGGGCCCTCCCCCTACCAGCTGACAGTTGTATGTATGAAATCTCTTCTTAGGATCTTTCAAAATGAGGAAAAAAAATAGATGATTATAGGCTTACTAAATCAATCATCAAGAAGAACCATCTGGCATCTCCCATCATGGATTTCTTTAACACATAATGATAGTGATTTTGGTTTTTCATACAAAAAACCCCCCTGAAAGGTGGGTGGCCTTTAAAAAAAATAAAGTCAATTTTTCATTTAAATCTTTTGGTACAATATGAACTTTTAAAAACTTGTCATATATTATAACCAAGGGTATATTAACCCAAAAGAGTTTTTATATAACTGATCTTACACAAAAATGCCCTAAAGATTTAAAAGATTATTCATTAATTTTCTACATGCACCTATCTTGCAGGAGGGAGGATTAGCACGGATTGGATGAGTCATTACTGGTTCAATTTAATATATGACACAGGAGCAGAAAAGTTGCAACTTGCATGTAACTTTTCTCCTGACCTGGGTGTCTCCTTGTTGGAACTCATTTCTCTCTCTCTCTCTCTCTCTCTCTCTCTCTCTCTCTCTCTCACACACACACACACACACACACACACACAGAGAGAGAGAGAGAGAGAGAGAGAGAGAGAGAAATTAAGGGGAATTATTCATTTTCCATAGAATACATGTAATGTGCATTTTTTGCAAAAAAAAAACAAAAACCCATACACATTTCTACTGCCAGTTTTCTGTAGTTTATTTTTTAAACATTCATTACTCACCTCTCCTTATCTATACAGCAGTTTATCATCTTACAACAACCTCCATAGAATTTCAGTACAGTATCTAAAGGTGCAAACTTTCATAAACTTCTGCTTAACTAACGTTTTTATTTGGCAATAAAGGTTTCAATGCAACAGTTTAGTGTTAGTGTATGCACTACTGGATAAATATGTAATATAGTCTTGCTCTTGCTTATTTAATTTTCCAGCCATAACAGCTGGGGCTTTTCAACACAGGATACAAAAAACTTCAGTGCTTTTCCATGGCAAAAAGAACCAGACCTTCATAGTGAATAATTTCAGAAGCCAGCCAGGGTCAAGAAGTACAGAGTTATATTTAATGAAAGTACACTGGGAAAGAGATAATTTTGGAACACATCTAGCAGATTTCTCTGCTCCCTCTTTTCTTTGTCGTGCAAAGAGAATGCCATCAATTTTCAAGTACTGCTGATGAACTACCTTCTAAGCAACAGAAAAATCCGGCTCAGACTATACTATACTGCTATACGCAAAACAAACCAAAGAATAAAAATCACATTTATCCTTTCCCCTTGCACTATTTCCCTAATTTAAGATCCCTCCTCCAAGATGCTGTTAACGCCCTCAGGCAGTTGGCGGTGCTTCAACCAGGTCCACGATGGACCCTTTCAAGCACTCTTTACTCAGTGTCAAGCCACCATTTAAATTTCTAATAATGTTCTCTGGTTCCCCCCAAACCCTCTGAGAGTCTGGGGTGATTAAGAAATGAAGTACTAGGCACCAGTACACCAACTGGTACCTCCTATCATGCTCAGCAGATATCTCCTCAAAAACCTGCAATGGACAGGAGACGGCTTTTCCTCTTCAATTACTGGCTTTTCCTGTGTTGAACAATGATCCCTTAAACACAGTCACATTTTATTCAACACCCACCCTACCTTCCAAACAGAGGATAGGAGAATATAATAGGCATGCCCATGCCATTTTGTGGTGGTGTCTCTTTCTGTGCTTTTAAACATGGCAGCCATTTTCTGTTATGCCATGCCCCCAGGGCAGCCATTTTGTGGCTGGCACCCCTGGCAGACCCTCCAAGTGTCCCTATTTTCCAGGGACGTCCCTGATTTACAGAAGCCGTACCGATTTCTGATTTGACCCTGGAATGTCCCGTTTTTCCTTAGGACGTCCCTGTTTTTCATCGAAGAAATGTTGAAAGATATGTTTTAAGGCATTCTGCAGCCTGCTCTGCTAGGAGCAGGTTTGGGGAATCAAGATGGAGCTGTTTGTTTAGTTTTTGCAACATTTATTACAAAGTGTTTTGATTAATTCAGGGACAACATTTTTCAATGCATATATTTTCCTGGTAGTTGATTTTCTGTTAATTAAAACTTCCATAGTATAATAATTACCTTTTAAAAAATTATATAGCAGCAAGGCCCACAATTTGCTAATTATTTGTTTAAGTAAAACAGTTGGTAGCTACACCCCTGCTATCATATATATATAGAAACTCTTTTAAATTTCACTTTCATCTTCAAACTGTTCCTCTTCCTGTGTTACTGAGCTGCAAATTTGGATCCAGCAAACTAGACTCATTGGGAAGACCTTCCAGTCCCTTCTCACAACTCAAGAAACCTACCAGCATTATTTGCCATCCACAAGTTGAGAGCTTACACAGGAAATTAAAGCGAAGTTATCCTCTGGATATTACTGACAAATTAAAAATTAACAGATCACTAGTTCCAGGTGATAGCCACCTGAGAGTTATCAAGCAACTTCAATGACCTTTGAACAAAAATATGTTAAAAAAGAACAGAATTCAAATAAACAATCTGAAAATCAACAAAAAGAAAACACAAGGATCCAGGAACCAGCAGGGCAAAGCCAAAAATTCAACATGTCAAAGTGTAATGGTGATCCCTCAGTGATTAAGTGAGCTCAAAAACTTAGAGAGAGCTAGGGAAAGTCTGCAAGCAGAGCATGAACCCAAACAGCAAGTGCTTCGGAGTCAGTCAGAGACATAGGTTGCATACACACCATACAGTTAAAACACACGGGGAGGTTTTCAACTATTTTTTTTACTCAAAGTAGACCCACTGAAATCAATTAACACCACTAAATTAGATCCACTAATTTCAAAGGATTTACTCCAAGTAAAGGCAACTGAATGCCATTCGTGACTTCCCCTAAAGAATCCTGGGAACTATAGTTTGTTAAGGATGCTTGGAATTGTAGCTCTGTGAGGGAAAAACTACAGTTCCTGGAATCCTTGAGGGGAAATAATGTGCTTTAAATGTGGTGTACATATCTGGTACACAGCCTTGGCCGGCCACAGTTAAAAGCAAATCAGAGGTGCTTACTGTAATATATGATACGTCCATCTATGCTTATGAGGGTTAATTCAGATTTCCAGAAGAGTATTCCACTAACCAACAATGCTGATTAAAATATCAATGGATTTAGTATTCCGGAAAAGGAAAGCAGTTCAACCAGTTCCTTCCAAAGCATTTACAAGTATTTTAAGGTTAGCTGGACAATAGATGGAAAGGGTTGGAAGATCTAGTTTCTTCTTGTAGTTTCAGTCCACTGTTAAGCTGTTTTTCTGGCTGTGAAAGTGGATTTTTGCCCTTTTAAAAACAGCAGGCAACGAGAGCTGGTGCAGCATAGGGACTAAGGCTGCAATCCTAAACATGTGTACCTAGGAGTAAGTCTCATAAACAGAGAGGAACGTACTTCTGAGTAAACATGCACAGTACTGTGTTGTAAGTTCTATGCATGCTTCCATAATATGCATGCTTTTTGGGGGGGAGCATTTTTTTATAGATTTGCCCAAAGTTGTTGAGCTTTTGTGCAAAATAACCCCCTCATAGGTTGCCATATCTCCCCCATATTCCGACATAGGGAGCCATATATTCATACAGCAGTTTATTGTGGACTCATCTTGCTGCTCACACATGCAGTATTGTGTAATAATGTCCACATGACACACTCCTCATTCCGTGGTTTTATACAACGCTTCCTAGTTTGTCAAGCCATCATTTTACCTGATGTCCAGATCAGCAAACCATGGTTTGAATGATACATCCAAAGCAGGATTGTACCACACATTTTATTTTACTGCAAATATTTATAGACCACCCATCACTTTCTAAATTCCAAGGCAATTCACAACTGAATCACATACCCACCAACCCAGCAAAACACAGTACAATAAAAGCAGCAAAACACTACAATATAAAAAGAAAGATCAAAACAAGCAGCACATATCATAGCAAGTTTACAGAAAACATGTCATCAAAGCTTATGGAAAAATTATCATAACAAATACTGAGATCTTTAACATCATGCCAGTGATGTAGTATACTGTATATGGTTTGTGTGTTGGACTAGGACCTGGGCTATCACGGTTTAAATCCCCAGTCATTTACGAAACTGACCAAAGACCTTGGGCCAATCACTATATTTCAGCCTAACCTACTTCTTTACAGGGTTGTTGTGAGGATAAAATGGGGAAGGGGAGACTCACTTGTGCCACCTTGAGCTCCTTGGAGGACAGGTAGTTTATTTATTTATTATTACATTTATATCCTAACAGTTAGCTTGCATATATTTCTAATTGGTTTACATTGGCAGGTCTCATGAGATGTCACAATGCCACTTACGTTGCCAGCTATTTAAAACATGCTTATATGTTTATACAGTACTGTATTAGTTCACTGAACATAGGAAGACAGACAAACAAAAATCCTGAAATAACAATCAGCCTGGATGTTTGCCAAATTCTGCTTTGCAAAACTTCTAATTTATGATCAAGTCAAATCTGGCGGTAATTTAAACAACACTTAAAAAAAAACCACCCCAAAAGCCAAACCTATGCCAAAATCTTATATACCGTATTTTTCGCTCTATAACACGCACCCGACCATAACACGCACATAGTTTTTAGAGGAGGAAAATCTGTAGGCATGCCACCCATAGGCATTCCCTCCATAACACGCACAGACAATTTCCCCTTACTTTCTAGGAGGAAAAAAGTGAGTGTTATGGTGCAAAAAATACGGTAATTAAAGGATAATGTTTGCAACACTAGAGAACAGAAACAATAGCTGTCCTCAGATTAATGGAACCTTGTAGGAAATCTGCTGCAAGGCATCTGATACTAGCAAAGTCTATTTATTCCAGTGCTATAAATGTTACTGTTCTAATATTATATGGCAAGTGAAAAAATACACCATGAAACTGAATATAACAGTGTCAAAGCGTTGCCCAAAAGCAAATACTTTTACAAAGCTGGGTCAACAACAGGAAGAAATAGTTGTATAAAGGAAGACACAGGTACAGTACAGGACATCTAGCTTCAAAAGCAAAGATGATACCAGACATTTTTTAATGGAATATGGCGGAACTTTATTGCATGCACAAACACCACAGGCAGGCAACAAGTGCTTGCACGACCATCTTTTTGGAATTCAGAATACATAGTAGTTGGTAAATGTCCCTTAACTTGAACCTGCGAACTACCGATTATGTTTCTTGCAATAGATGAGCAGGGTGTGGCATAAAAATTGGTACTTTGCCAGGATGTATACAGGCAACTCCCAATTTATCCGTGGGATAGGTTCCAAGACACTGCATGTTTAAGTGAAATTGCGTATATTTGAAACACCATTGAAAAAGCCTGCAAACACCCATCTTTAGTTGCTGTTTACAGTTGTGTTTCTTTTTTGTTGACTGTAACCAGTGGTTTTCTTCTAGAAAAAAAGGTGCCGATACTGTGTACCCTTGAGTACGGGGGGGGGGGGCACTACCATTTTTTTATTCAACAAAAAACCTATGGTGATATCTGCAGATTGGTTGGGGTCCCCGTGAGCTAGAGGAGAAATAGAGACTGACTCATATGTGCTCCTTTGGGTGACCCACTACTGCAGTGCAGGGTTGGCCAAAAGCATAGCAGGAATGCCATGTTTCAGTTGGGTGGCATCCTTGCTTCCTGTTCAGGAGGTTTTGCAAGAAGCAGCACTTTGCATATCCTACTGGGTGCAAAGAATGGGCAGAGAATGTCAGAGAAAATGGAAGCGGGAAACAATCAGTCTACAGGCAATCACTTGGCCACTTCCAACTTAGGTAGAAGATTTCACTTATGGTGTTGCATATACATGATAGCACCGGAGGCATGTTAGTATTGTTGCATGAGATGTTTGGCAATTCTGTTCCTTTCAGATGAGGGAGGGAGAGTTTGTGGAGGGAAGAGCTGGACCTTATAATGCAATGGACCAAGTCAGGTTTGTTCACACTTGTCTTAGTGTCCCAGATTTTTTATACAGGGCTTATCCAGATAAGCTTGTTATTTATTGAGCATTCATCCTGATTTGCTTGCACAAAACTTACACAGAGGTTAGATTATATCTGGTCTTTGTTGAGCATTTGTTGAGATTTATTTATGGCTAGGTTATGCAACAATGAGTGTTCATCCTGATTCACTAGCAGAGTGTTTATATGGCTTCCTGTTCAGCATTTGTTCATTCTACACTTTTCAGTGTGTTTCCAGGCCACTTTAAAGTGGATTTGCTGTACCAGGGCGACAGTGATTTAATCCACTTTTAACTGTGCAAACGTACAGTTCCCAGTATGTGCCCAGATCCCTCTCATAAAATAGTGACAGTCTGAAGCCCTCACTTTGCTGTGAGTTTGTTTAGACTCCTGGGTTTTTTACTTCTTTCTATCTCTCTCCTAATTTACCTGAACAGGGCATTTTATATTTCTCCATTCGCCACCAGAAGTATCCAGTAAGCCACCCTAAATATTACAGAGGAGAAAATTATATGCACGCTTGTGACAGCAGCACATTTAATGCAACACATAGTTCTAACCTAAGATGTGCAACTAACACTTTAAAGGCACAGGATTATTCCATTCTGTCGTTTTCATGCTTAAGAATAAATTAATACATCTCTTACCTGCATGAGAATTACACAAAATTCATTCCTGTTCCAGTCTGACCCTTGAATTGTTGATTTTCCAAATCCTGTGTTTTTGAAACACGATGAGAGAAACAACTGCACCTGAAAGGAAAGAAAGAATTCATTTGTTGAATAAAAAGACAGATAATGTTTACCAAAACCAGGCATGGGGAACTCCCATAGGCCTAATCTGGCCGATTCCTTGGCCTCTGGCCTGTCCCTCAGTCCTTGCCAAAGCCACACCCTTCCCGGTCCTCCGATGATGTGCACAGAACAGGTGAGGAGGCGGGAGGGTGTGACCTTCACCCCTTGCAGTGTGTTGGGTGAGAAAGTTTAACCCTCTACACCCAGTGTACCACAAGAGAGAAGAAAGCCACAAAACCCCTTCATCCTCAGTTGATCCCCACAAAACACTAGGAAGCAGGAGCAGAATTCAAAAGTTGCTTACATTCTGCCTTTCTGTTTTGCCTTACGCTGAAAATGGTTAACAAAGATATAAATAATTGTCAGCTCTGCTTCTGGTCCCACTTCTGGTTCCAGGAATGCTCAGAACCCCAGGTGGTCTCTTGTACTCAGAGCACCCTCTGGTGGGGAACTGACTCAAAGAGCTCCATTGTCACAGCACTCCACTGCTTCGGTTTTTATGCACTGTATTCTGTCCTGCCTTCTCTTACTCAGTTCTTATCCTGGCTCTTTTGGTACTGTGTCCTCTCCTGCCTGCTTTTCCACCTCTCTCTCTGGCTCACCACTAGGGATGACAACCCTAGACTCTTTCTCCTCTTCTTGCCCCTGCTGAGGCAGCCCAGATTTCCTTTTGCAGCTCACCTCTTTTCCCTTACTTTCTCCTCCCTGTATAAATCTCTCCCCTGGTCTCTGAAACACTCTGGCTTCCTTTGTCTGTATTTCTCCTTGGTAGCTCTATTATCCCTCCTCCTTCTCCTCCTCCTTCCTGCTGGGACCCAGCAAGAATGCTCTCAGATGCTAACCTTTTATCTCCTGAAGCTTCCTTATCTGTCAACATGTTGCATCAAGTGGGGAGTGCCAGCATCTATCAGAATCCCTTCACAGCAACTTGTACATAACACCAAGTAATAAAACAGGTGTAATGATTAAAACAAGCAGGGGAATGTCAGCAATAAAATCAACTAAAAGCGCAAAGAGATTTGAATTGCGGTTGACATAGAGGGAGCTTATTGTGTATAGTTTACTTAATTGAAGTAAAATTGGTAAAAGCGCAAAGAGAAAACAGGGCAGCACTGGGAGCCCCTGCAAAAATGCCTTCCAGAACACAAGCATTTCTTCAGACTGTTGGAAGGCAAGGAGCAAGAGAGCAGACATGCTTCTGAAACCTAGAGGTGACATAAAAACCCAGACATATAAAAACCCTGTCTGGGCAAACTCATCTTAAACTCAAATGTTCAGGAAACAGAAATTCAGCTGAAGACCAGAGGAAAAGCAGAGTTCCTATGAAAGGAGGAACTCCTTAAACTATCCTGGATCATTTAGTGCTTTAAAGGGCCTAACCAACACTTTGAGGACTGCCCCCACAATGAAAAATTTCAACAAGCAGTGCTCTCTCCCCAGATTTACTATATGATCTGTTGTGTGTATATAGATCAGCTCTAAGCTAATCATAAATGCATGTCCTGTATCAATTGTCCTACACCTGGGCGTAAGCTTTACTGAACGCAACTTATTTCGCGACGTAGAAGACTGGGGATGAATCCAGGGGCATACAAGTAAGCGATGCCTCAAACATCTGTTCTTCAGTGCTTTGCATCATTAGCATGAAGATCTGAAGGGTTTTAAAAAGCACGTCGAATGTGCATTAAAACCCTCTTCAGTCCTTCACCCTATTTGTACCCAGGGTCACTGGGAGTGAGGGTTGCATGCATGCCGCTGACTCAATTCTGGGTTTCCCACATCTTGCATTCAGGGAAATCCCTGAACACAGCCACCATACGATAGTGACTAACTAATGATTCAATTTAGCCACTATATGCTAATGATTAACTAATGTAGTGATAAAGGTCTCATTCGCACTATACATATGAAATAGTTTTATATCACTTGGAGGTCCTGAGAAGTATAGTTTGTTTACTAAAGGTACTAGTGGTTGTAGCTCTGTGAGGTCAGTACCCTTATCAAACTGCGGTTCCCCATGTTTCTTTGGGGGAAGCCATTCATGACAGTTGAAGTGGTGTATGAGTGCTTTAAATGTATGGTATAATCACAGAGCAATCTCCATTATTTCCTTTTTACAGAATCTGGCCACTTTTGTCTGAATACTATTTTCCCCACCACCATCGGCCCTGTGCTGCTTATTGAAGGGCAATCCTCCCCCCAACCTTTTCTCCCTCACTATTTTTAGCTTGAAGAATATTTGTCTCTAAGACCTTGCACATGTGTGAAGGCCTGTGTGACCAGCTTGAGACTGAACAGAGCCAAGAGGAGAGAGCTGCCAACTAATTTCCATTCAAAGGCATTACCCTGATCACTGGTATATGCGTGTCTGTGATTTGTTATGGACAGTGCTTTTTTCTTAAAAAATGTTTAGGGGTACTCCCATTTTGACTCAATAAAACCACCATTTTATAGTTCAAATTGGGGGAAATAAATACAGTAAATGGACAAAGTACAAAGATTTACAAACTGTTTAGCGGTATGCGAACCCCTGCGTCCCCCCATAAAAAAAGCACTGGTTATTGATAAAACAAACAATTGAATGGGGGTCTGTTTCCAGAGTAAAATGCCTTTAACTTTAAATGCTCTGCTTTTTTGACCTAAACATTCAACTATAGGCTATGATTACACGCACCTAAGAGCAAGTCCTACTGAACACAGTGGGATTTACTTCTGAGTAAATATAGACAAGACTACACTGTTAAAAGTGTAATCCTAATATTGAAAAACATTAGATGCACCTTTTGAAAATGAGGAGGGTGAGCAGAAATCATACTGAATCTATGTTAGACATCAGTTGCAGAGAAGATCAGGTTATCATCCATTCTTTCTTACAACAGCTAGATAGCCATGGCTTATTTTGAAATACTTCTGTGCTACAAAATAAATCCCTGTGGGCATCCAAATGTCAGTGCTTGTGTTGCCTATATATACCAGCTAACCTGCTGCTTTACTGATGTTCTCTACAGATTTTCTCTTCACTTAATGCATTAAGGTGATTACTGAACAGCTTTACAGTGCCAAAGCTGCAGGTAACACTTAATAATCATAGTAAAAATGCTCCCTCAATTCTGATTAATGTGACTCATCAATTCAGATGAAAAGAGGGTGTGGGAGCTTGTTTAGGAAGAGACAATGGTAGGAGGATTTCCTCAGCGTTTTCAAATGGAGTCTTACACGACAGAACATAGAAGGGCACCTTGGGAAAACAATACACATGCTAACACAAATGAGATTTACAACAGAGTGTGTGGGTGTGTGCAGTTACATACTATGAAATTTACTCAGAAATACATCCTCACTGTCATTAATGGGATTTATTCCCGCCTGAAACTACAATCAAATAGTCTGATTGCACACATCAGTTGTCCACTGTTGCACCGTGGATCTCCTGCCAACCAAGCAGTTCGAAAGCATGCCAGTGCAAGTAGATAAATAGGTACTGCTGCGGTGGGAAGGTAAACGGCGTTTCCATGTGCTCTGGTTTCATTGTTCTGTTGCGCCAGAAGCAGTTTAGTCATGCTGGCCATACGACCTGGGAAGCTGCCTGTGGACAAACGCCATCTCCTTCAGCCTGAAAGCAAGAGGAACGTCACAGCCCCATAGTCACCTTTGACTGGACTTAACCATCCAGGAGTCCTTTATTATTATGGATTCTCGCGGTGGGCGGGGTAATGGATAGATCAAATGTAAGGGCTTATGGAGTGGAGACAAACAAGCTTATTACAAAATTGTCATAGTGCTGTTGCATTGTAGTTGCTGCCTTACTGCAGGTGTGGTGAAACCTTGGCTCTCCAGGTGTTACTTACTGAACTACAACTCCTCACAGGACCCAGCAAGCATGGCCAATGGTCAGGGGTGATGGGAGTTGTAGTTCAGCAACATCTAGATGCTCAAAAGTTCCTCACACCTGCCTTACTGGGTTCTCCAAAGGCCTTGTGTTGCTCTTTGTGTGTTGGTGGAATTCCAGGAGATAAGTCAATTTACCAGCACCTCCTCCAGTCCCTTACCTGTCACACACTAGTGCAGGGAATGGAGTCTTGCACAGAATTATAGAACTGTAGAGTTGGAAGGGACCCCGAGGGTCATCCAGGCCAGTTCCCTGCAATGCAGGAATCCAGCCGTCCCTCGGTGGGCTCGAACCACCAACCTTCTGGTTAACAGCCAGGCACACTGACCCGTTGTGCCACTGAACAGTTTGCATGTACAACACTCATACAAATATAAAGAATCAGGGCTGCAACATTTGGTTGATTAATTTGTTATCCTATCTGAGTACAAATGTTTTGCTCAATTAAAAAAAAGAGTGATCTCAATTAATCCAGCAACAGGTTTGTAACAAAAACTTTTTTGGTTTTTTAATTTATTTGGCTAAGTTCATTATTTCACCAGGCTATTGTATAAGAGTTATATCTCTATTACCACTGCTATAATGACATCTACTGGTGAAAGCAGGTTTTGACTTCAGATGAGGGAAAAACCACCCTGCCTTTTACTGCTAGCAATGTATACACACAGTAGTTTATGCAACCCCACTTGGCTCTCCTTGCCTGGACCCTTTCTCTTGTGGTCACGACTGGACCTAACGGTCAGGGGTCCCTTTACCTTTACCTTAATACCACTTTAAACAGTCATGGCTTCCGTCAAATAATTCTGGGAGCTGTAGTTTGTTAAATGTGTTGCGAGTTGTTAGGAGGCCCCTATTCCTCTCACAGAGCTACAATTACGAGAGTTTCTTGTAAAAAGGGAATGCCATTAGTTAAACCATATTTGTATTTGTACAAATTCCTAGCATTGTTATTCTCCAGAATTCAACTGCCCTCTCAGAGACCCTTAGGTGAAGTAACATCTCTGAAGGAGAACCTGACCTGGATGGGAGGAGAAGATGGCCGCCGAACTAGCTGCAGAGTTCTGGAGGTTATCTGAGGCAAGTTCTTAAACTTGTTTTTTAAATAGGCTCGACACCGAGCCAACTTTTGACACTCCTTTTTAATATACTTTAACTCCTCCAGAGTAGTTAAATAGTTCTAATAGTTCTTTTAGCTTGTTGTTTCAAAAAGAAGCCCTCCTTGTTATCTTAATGTCCGGAGGGTTTACTCCTCACGCTGCCGCTCTCCTCAAGTCTGTTCGATAATAAGGAAAACGGGTGACAGCTAATTTATTACCAACCCCGTGTTATGCTCTGAACTATAAGCTATGCAGTCCTAGAACACTTTTTTTAAACTATAAATTCACCCAGCATTCTATTGATCCTCTTGCATGCTCCTGATCCTCTACTGTCTGAATCTTGTTCAACTGTTTTGTTTTTAACATTTTTTAAAAATCACCGTGTGATGGTCACCCTAAAAGAGAGGTAAGGTAAAGGTACCCCTGCCCGTACGGGCCAGTCGTGTCCGACTCTAGGGTTGCGTGCTTATCTCGCTCTAGAGGCCGTGAGCTGGCGCCGTCCGCAGACACTTCCAGGTCATGTGGCCAGTGTGACGAAGCTGCAGCTGGCGAGCCAGCACCAGCGCAGCACACGGAAACGCCGTTTACCTTCCTGCTATAAAGCGGTACCTATTTATCTACTTGCACTTAAGAGTGCTTTCGAACTGCTAGGTGGGCATGAGCTGGGGCCGAACGATGGGAGCTCACCCCACCGCGGGGATTCGAACTGCCGACCATACGATCAGCAAGTCCTAGGCACTGAGGTTTTACCCACAGCGCCACCCGCGTTGAGAGGTAGAAATATATTAAATAAATACCTTGCAGCCATCTGAGGAGTAACTGTGCATTCAACCCTGTAAAAGATGCCACTGGAGAAGATCTCAAAGAGATAAATTTTGTTTAATGATACCATCAGTTCTAAGCTTAGCTTTTATGATGCAAGCGGAGATTTGTATCACACAACAGGTAAAACAACATCCCAAAATCCCTTCAAGCTGATTACTACTACAGCTCTATGCAGGTGTGCTAGGAAGATGTGATCAGCTCTCCAAGGTGTACTCCAATCAAGTACTTTACACAACCGTTTTGCATGGGGCAGGTGCATGGGCATAGCCAGGATTTTTGTTAGAGGTGGCAGGCCTTTTGTTGGGGGCAGAAGAACCTTAGTTTGCTATGTATTTTATTGATTTAGGGGGGCAGGTGCCCCTCCCTGGCTATGCCCATGGGCAGGTGGTATTTTCCGGCACAGCTGCTTCAATAGCAATGGCTGCTTCCCTCGTAGGGAGGGTGAATGAGTTCCTAGCACTGACGCCAAGCCATCTGTTGAATGTCTTGGAGTAGCAATCAGATCTGCCTCCGTGACAGAAGACTCCAAATCGTAGCAGAACCTGTGGCCCAACCCAGTCAGCCGATTCAGAATCTATGATATTGAAAGCCTCTGAGAGATCCAGGAGGACTTCTGAGATCACACACCCAGCCCAGCTCGGGCAGACATCACCAGCCAGGATGGACAAGCATCCAGGAAGAACTGCATGCCTCCTAGTAGATAGTCCATATTTTCAGGTTGTAGAAGCTAAAAGGTATCCGTATCAACCAGAACAAACGGGCCACTAGTCCCACCTACCTCTGACTCTATACCAACTATGTAATCCAAATTGGCATGACTGGCGTGGTTTTTTTTTATTTTTTTATGGTGGAGCGAGAGATCAGAGGGCCCAAGGAATTGAGTTAAGTTAGCCAGATTGATTCGTATGTTGTCGGGCGGGGGGGGGGGGGAGGATTGGTCTTGTTGGCCTGTGTATGTGATAAAGGGACCACATCTCTATTGTGTCCCATTGTCCCAAAAGGGAACACAGATGCTGGTAAGCACACCTGCAATCCATGGAATCTTGCACCAATGGCTGGAGATTGGGGTGGCTGTAACCAGGGCTTTTCTGCGGCCAAAACTCACTTAAACTCAGTTCCTGCACCTACCTCTCAGGTGGGCACCATTGCTATTATAAGAGAACAAGGGAGGTGTTCGTGGTAAGTTCTGGCACCTCTTTTTCTAGAAAAATAGCACTGGCTGTCACAATATTTTTCTGAGGGGCCCAAGACCCCACTGGTTTTGGCAGCAGCAGCAGAAAGAAGGAAGAATAAAAATACAGTCATACCTCAAGTTGAATGTGCTTCGGGTTGAGCGCATTCGAGTTGTGCTCTGCGGCAACCCGGAAGTAACAGAGCATGTTACTTCCGGTTTTCACCGCTCACGCATGCGCTCAAAATGACGTCACGTGCAAGTGCGGAAGCAGCGAAATGCCGCACGCACAGATGCACCGTCGCGTCTTGCGTTCCATTCGGGATGCAAACGGGGCTCCTGAATGCATCCCGTTCGCATCCTGAGGTACCACTGTAGATAAAAGACCCCTGGACAGTTAAGTCCAGTCAAAGGCAACTATGGGGTGCAGCGCTCATCTTGATTCAGGTCAAGGGAGCTTTCCACAGACAGCTTTCCGGATCATGTGGCCAGCATGACTAAACCACTTCTGGCGCAATGGAACACCGTGACGGAAACCAGAGCACACGGAAATGCCGTTTACCTTCCCGCCACAGTGGTTCCTATTTATCTACTTGCACTGGCCTGCTTTAAAACTGCTAGGTTGGCAGGAGCTGGGACAGAGCAACAGGAGGTCACCACCGTCAAGTGGATTCAAACCGCCGACCATCTGACCGGTAAGCCCAAGAGGCTCAGTGGTTTAGACCACAGTGCCACCTGCTCCCTTCAAGAATAAAAGTAGGGTGCTAGAGTGGTTGGAGTTTTAAACCTCTGCTCCCAGCTCAGCCTCTACTGTGGATAGATGTTGCCCTTCCTCCTCCTCCTCCACTTCTGGATCACTGTATGCGTTCAGATGATCTGCACATACTTCTCATGCCGAAGAAGATGTTCCTGGTTCCAACCCCTGCCATTCCCATCTAAGGTAAAGGTAAAGGGATCCCTGTCGATTAGGTCCAGTCGTGGCTGACTCTGGGGTTGCGGCGCGCATCTCGCTTTATTGGCCGAGGCAGCCGGCGTACAGCTTCGGAGTCATGACTAAGCCGCTTCTGGCAAACCAGAGCAGCGCACGGAAACGCCACTTACCTTCCCGCCAGAGCGGTACCTATTTATCTACTTGCACTTTGACGTGCTTTCGAACTGCTAGGTTGGCAGAAGCTGGGACCGAGCAACGGGAGCTCACCCCATCACGGGGATTCGAACTGCCGACCTTCTGATCTGCAAGTCCTAGGCTCTGTGGTTTAACCCACAGCACCATCTACGGGGACAACGGAGCGGAGCCTCCGGCAGGCAGCGCACACCACAGACGGGCCAGTGCTTTTCCTGTGTCCTGCCGAGCCACCTCCTTTACGAAAGAGGCGTATCTCTACAATCCTGAGTGTTTCTATACTGGGCGACTGAGCGACCCACCCTCCTCGGGAAGACTCGAGCTGCTTTGACACGCTTCAGGGACCAACCTGCCCACATCCACACATGCGCACCTGGCGCCTACCCACAACCCTCCACCTCCTCACGTCCCCCGCTCTCATTGTCTCGGGCAGGTCGTGCGCTTCGGCATGACGTCACGGCGCGCCGGCTCCTTCTTTGTTTACCTCTCCCACCCGCTGAATCTTCGCCGGCTCCCGAGAAGGGGCGGACTTGTGTTGGCGGACAGCGAGTCCGCGAGCTGCCTCCTGATTGGCCAGGGGAGCCTATATTTGGGGGTGTAGGAAGAGGGCCTGCAACTGCTGGGCGGAGGGAGACCCTTTTTTTCCGCAGAGCGAGGCCGGGGCTGCCGCTTCGCGTTGGCCGTTGGAGCCTGGCTGACTGCCGTTTATGACCGGGCGTCGGTTGGGGAAGCCTTCGGTTCGTCGCCGGCGAGAGGGAGGCGAGGGAAGGGGAAGGGAGCATGGCGGCCTCGGCGTCGGAGAAGAGCAACAAGAAGAAGACGGAGAAGAAACTCGCCGCCCGGGAAGAAGCCAAATTGCTGGCCAGCTTCATGGGGGTCATGAATACCATGAGGAAGCAAGTAAGGCGGGGCGTGGGGTGACCGGCCTCCTAGGGCTCCTTGACCTGTGGGGTCCAATAGGAACATGTTTCTATCTCCCCCTCCCGTGGTGTTGACCACGAGCCTGGCACCTGGGCATTTGTGAACCTGGAGGAGTTGGAGAAGAAACACATGGCCGGGGGGGGGGGGCACAGCTAACACAAAGTGCTTGGCATTGTTTTGTTGCTGTTTACAGCAGCCCTGTAAAGTAGGCCAGTAAGGACTCCCATGTTGCAGAGGTGCTTGAAGGCTGACGAGGCTCACGGATGACGCCTTGCCTAAGAATCATAGAATTGTAGAATTGGAAGGGACCCCAAGGATCATCTAATCCCACCCACTGCAATGCAGGAATCTCAGCTAAGCGTCTGTGACAGATGGGCATCCAACCTCTCCAAGGAGAGCCCACAACCTCCCAAGGGAGACTTTCACTGACAGATCTTACTGTCAGGAAAGTTCTTCCGTGTGTTGAGAAGGAATCTCCTTTCTTGTAACTTGACTACCTATTGAGTTCCTGTCAGAGGCGAGATTTGAACGAGCAAGCATCGGGATTTGTAGTGCAGCCCCATATGTTTGGGCACTACCATGCTGCAATGGATCTCTGGTACACAGAGCAGTTGATGTGAAGCCAAGACCATCCCGTTGCATTCTTTGCTCATTTATCTGGTGCAACTCTTTGTTGTTCCACCCACAAGGATGCACTGGGGAAAAATGAGAATATTCCCAACTTCTGTTACCCTGGCAAATGTGTAAACTTAATTCAGATTCATCTTCCTTTTATCTCTAGCATATGGCTCCCAAGTGGATAGTATTCTAGAGATACAGAAAGGTGATCACAACAGCATAGGACAGGCATAGGCAAACTCGGCCCTCCAGAAGTTTTGGGAATACAACTCCCATCATCCCTAACAGGACCAGTGGTCAGGGATGATGAGAGTTGTAGTCCCAAAACATCTGGAGGGCCGAGTTTGCCTATGCTTGGCATAGGAGTTAATAGCTATATTTTTGTGCAGGAAAGCTATTACCAGAACAACTGTTAACAGGCTGTAGGGGTTGGAGTGTTACAAATGCTGGCAAGCTGTAGTGGAAATAGTGGTTGGAGGTAACACCACCATCAGCCCCCTCCCAGAAGGTACAAGTTAGTCATGTGTTCAGTGAAGATGACTAGTGTATGACTATGAAACTGGGGTGAAAACTGCTAGTTCAATCGTGTACTTAACATGTGTTTGGGTAGTACCAATCTACTGATCTATGAGGCTTAATATTTGCCTTGCTAACCCGTGGCTTGTATTCACCTTTTGTTCAGAGTAGACCTATTACAATTAATCCTAAGTAATGGGCATTCATTTCAATGGGTCTACACTGAGTTGAATGCAGCCAATTTTCTTCATAATCTGCCTTAGTGTTGATTTGTATTGTTATTACTTGCTAGAGCTGCTACTGTACCAATTTTAAGATCATTAACATATTTTAGCTCAGTAACAGCTTTGCTCTTGTTCAGTTGCCATGAGGTGCTTATCTATATTTCAAGTTAAAAATGCTACACACATTGGCTAATATTCTAGCAACGATAAACACTTAAATGGTAGTCTTTCTCCCAAATAGTTGGAGGTCTAAATGGAGACAACTGGAAAATATTAAGTTTCCTTCATTGTCATTTCCACAACAGAGAAAAATAATTGTCAATGTCTTTCTTTTTCTACCTTTAGAAATTAGTTTCTTTTTCTACCTTTAGAAATTAGTTTTAAATAAGGACAGAATAATGAGAGCATCCATTAAAGTATAAGCAGAGAGTACTTTTAAAGAACCTGGTCTCATTTAAAAGCTACTTAACTAACACATTAGTCACTCTGCTATTTTGGTCTATTGTGGAAATGACAATAAAGAAAGAAGCACATGTTCTACATGTTTCTATTTAGACCTCCCATAAGCATTTGGGACAATGACTGCTATTTCAAGTATGTGTTGCTGGCTACAGTATTAAGCCTGCAATCCTCTACATGCTTACCTGGAAGTAAGCCCTATTAAACTAAGTAAGAATTATTTCTGAGTAGATAGGCATAATTTTACAATGTAGGTTTGCCAAACTGTATACAAAAATCTCACATACTTGGAGCTGAAGAGCAGCAAAATTGTAATAGTTCATATTGTAAATGTAATTCAGTTACAAGACCAGAGTTTGAATTCCCGCCACTATAAAGCTCAATGGATGAACTTGGGCCAGTCATTGCCTCTCAGCCTAACGTACTTCACAGGGGGGTTGTGAGGATTAAATGAGGAGAGGAAGAATCACATACACTGCCCTGAGCTCCTTTGAAAAATGGTGATTTTGTCTTCAATAGTGTTTGTTGTACATTTCTGTAGGTCACTAGTTTAGCAAAAAAATAAGAATTTCTACACATTTCTCTGAAACTATGAAATATTACATTTTTTGTCATCATTTTGACTTTTTTGTGCTAGAAAACACTCTGTGATGTCATTCTCATGGTCCAGGAAAGGAAGATCCCAGCTCATCGTGTTGTACTTGCTTCAGCAAGTCACTTCTTTAACTTGATGTTTACCAGTAAGTCTTCAGCTACTCAACTTCTACTGGTTTAAATTATCATCATCTACTGACCAGCAGTGTTCAAAATTAGCCAGGCGCATTTTGCTACTGGCACAGGTTCAGTTGCGACTATGTGGAGATTTCTGGGCTCCAAGTTGGCGACCGCAATTAAAAAACCTCTACCTTAGTCCATAATTAATACAATTTCCACTCTGTGTGTTTCTCCTTCTTGCATACTGGGACAAGTGTATTGTTGTAACAGCAAGCTACAGCCAAGCAATTAGTTGAAATCATAGAACTGTAGTGTTGGAAGGGACCCCGAGGGTCATTTAGTCCAACCCCCTGGCAGATAAGACATTCCATTGTGGTAACGGCAACCTGCAGTAGATTCAAGGTACCATTTGGCAACAAGCTTATGTACTGAGTTGATAACATTGCGGGCCTGCAAAGAAAGGGAGATTTGGTGTAATAACATATAAGTAGAAACTTTTGAATCTTGTCCAGTTATCTTTATAGTGATATTTCTTCCTTGTCTTTCATCTCTGTTGCTGGACCAACTGTCAGCCCAAGTGCAGTTTAGTAGCACCATGCAGGAGAACAGCTTTAAGCCAAACCATGGCTTAGCATGAATATACTGTCTCCCAAGAAGACAATTGCAGCCACTTTGCTTTTTCCTAGGCTTTTTAGGTTGGTACAGCAGCTAAACCAAGATTTGGCTTAGTGTGTCATCCAACCCCTGGATCATAGTTCAGGTCTCTCCTCAATCATGACCTGTAGCCAAAGGACAAGCTTTGGCCACAGATGGTTGAGGACAGATGTTAACAACAGCCCCAGAATCAGACAACACACTTAGCAAAAACATGGCTTAACTGCCACCGCACTGACCTAAAATGTCTAGGGAGGAGTAAAGCACCCATGGTCTCGGTGGGAGCCAGTATGTATGTGTGGTCACAGTAAGCCACACACTGACTTACCATGTCTTACATGTGAACCAGTGAAGCCACTGATTTTCCACTTGTCTTCCTAAAACACTTTCTCACATGCAGTCAGTATATAAGACTTGCCAAAAATACACCTGCTTCAGAGAGACTGGCATATTTGTGACCTCCAAGCTTAATATTTAAATGTCTTTAAAAACGGGCTCTAGAGAAAAAGAAGGTGTCCTCTTTTTATCTAACTTTAGGTGCAGATGTTTCTAAGGTCAGAACTCGTTCATACCACACTAATTCATCTTTTCTAATTAAATGTTTTGGATAATTTTCCTGTAGAGGTAGAGTTCTGCAGCTTTGTCTCCTTTGCAATTTGAGAATACCATGGTAGCGACTTAAGTGCAATGCACTGAAGTGTGACTAGGATTAGTCTGTTTTTATTTTTTAATTTTTACATCAAAGATCGGGAAACCTGTAGCCCTCCAGATGTTCTTGGACTGTCTCCCATCAGCCTCAGCTGGTACAGCCAATAGTGAAGGATGATGGGAGTTGTCCAACAGGAAGGCCACAGGTTCCCATTCCTACCTTGAGCTGGGTTGAAATATATGTAAGACTGGGATGTAGTTTTGTGAGACCAGAAGTCCTTGATACACCTATTCTTAGAGTACTTGTTTTTCTGTAAATAAGATTTCTATAAGTAATACAGAATTAGGAAAACAGTTGTTAATACATTTAAATCTAGATACCAGCTTGGTCAATTCTAGGTTCTGCTGCTCATTTTGTAACTGATCTCTGCGATTGTCTTGAAGTTTGCTTAACAACTTCCATTACAACTGCCCCCCCTTAAATTAGAGCAGCAGGTCCTCTGAGATGTGGGTGCAGGGGTGGAATTGTTGTTCAGGTTAGATGATGGTGTTATGTATCTAATTGCAGCAAATATGATTGAATCAAAGTCTTACGAAGTGGAGTTAAAAGACGCAGAGCCAGATATTATTGAGCAGCTTGTGGAGTTTGCTTATACTGCAAGGTAGGTTTATTTATAACTCTTAATATCTGCCCATCAGATAGCTTCATGTGAAGCCCAGAAAAGCTGTTAAGTGAATTAATGCTATTTTAATTATTTGTTCAACAGGTACTACTGTATCTGCCTGTAACATACTGTGTTGCTGTTCTAGTGGTTGAAAATCCTAATTTAATCTAGCTATGTTCCCAGTTCTTGTTTAAAATGTTTTGGTCATGGTAATGTTTCTACTTTTTTCAGAATTTCCGTAAACAGCAACAATGTCCAGTCATTGTTAGATGCTGCAAATCAATATCAAATTGAACCTGTGAAAAAAATGTGTGTGGACTTCTTAAAAGAGCAAGTTGATGCTTCAAATTGTCTTGGTAAGATGGCTCACTCTATATTGTTTCTAAGAACTCTTGATATTTTTCAAAATTGGCACTTTGGGTCCTTGATTATTTCATGAAATAATTAGGACAGTCTTGCTAATTTCATGTATTCTATTGGAAAACAAGTTTTATGGTTTGAAAATGTATTTGTCATGCGTATAGTACTGCTACAGTGCCTGCCACCTCTGATTAGCTTTCAGATAAGCCAGACTGAACTATTGTCTTCTATAGAATGTGACTACTGTTAAAGACTTTCTTCCAAGTTGCTAACATGACATCATTGTCTCTCTAGTACTTAGTGCATAACAAATTCATAGATTTCATCAATTATGTTACTTCTCAAGATAACTATTTGGGTCATTACCTTTGCCACTGAAGAGAAAAAAACCATATTAAATTATTAATAACATATTTCACATAAAAAAGAAATGAGCAGCATTCTGCTCTGTCAACAGAAACTCTGCGCAAGGGGGCTTCCCCCTCTACTTCTCCCACACCCGCCCTGAAACAGGCTGGAGGGAATTGGGATAACCCCCAGAACAGCAAAAGGGCGGGGGCAAGAGTGAGGGTTCCATCTATCAAGCTGCAATGCTTGTGCAGATGTAACTTTCGTAAGAGCACAAAGTTTAATTCCAACCAATATGCTTTTTCATGAATTTTAAACATCTATTCATAATTTTTTACTATCTTGCACTAGGTATAAGTGTGTTAGCAGAGTGTCTTGACTGCCCAGAGCTCAAGGCTACTGCAGATGACTTTATCCACCAGCATTTCACAGAGGTTTACAAGACAGATGAGTTTCTGCAGCTAGATGTTAAACGTGTAACACATCTCCTGAATCAAGACACGCTAACTGTAAGAGCAGAAGATCAGGTGAGGGTCCAGTTTCATAGCTATCTTAGTCTTGAATCTGAAATAAGGGTTTGTGTTTTTAGCTATCTTGCTGTAAATATGCAATCTGTGTGGAAACATTTCCTGTCAAAAGTGGAATGCAAATAATTGCTGGCAGAACTTTTAGTGTCTGTATGAGTTTCCAACCAGATTCTCCAGCTTTTCAGGTCTCATCTCCCCACAAAGTCAAATGACGTAATGGAGTAGCCTTCAAAGTGGCATGGGGAGTTGTAATGTGAAAAACAGAAGGGCCTCAAATATAGGAGTGTTTAACTGCATCAAAACTAAAGGATCAGTATTTAATTAATTATTGGCATGAAAAAAGGCTGGAACATCAGGTGCTTGAAGTAGGTGTCACTATAGTAGCCTATATTTTTTATGAGAAAAGCTGTTTAAAAAGTGTCCTCAAGGAAAGATTTGTTCCAAAACAGATTGAGACTTTCTGGCATCTGGTATTTTTTCCTCCTTTTTGCTGTTTGTGGCGTTTTCTCAGTTTTGTAGTTGGTTTTCTATCTCATTCTTGGATATCATGGTGTAATGTTTGACAGTTGAAGCGACTCTTTCTAAAAACATTGAGAGTAGTTACTATGAAGGACCAAAAGGTAATAGCATAGCTACTACTATATCTGGGATTTTTCCACGTTATCTAAGTGTTTCAAGAAAGTGTAAACTTTTCCTTGAAACAAAGTTAGATCCTTTCAGTGTGGTGGATCCCATTTAGTGTGGGGGGACATAAAAATTGTTTCAGTGGCTGAAATAAGTTAAAGTAAAATTTTATTTTCCAGGTAAGTGGCAGCCCTGTGAGTTATTTCACTCCAATTTACACATGCATATTCACTTTGTAATAATTATCATAAAATAACTTGGTCTATCTTAGTTCAGCTGTTGCTTGTAGTTTCACAACTCTGAATAGTTATGGCTCTGAATTTTTTTATCTCAGGAGATCAGAAGCAGCTTTTAAATTTGGGATTTCTTCCTAGCCATTCCTGAATGAGGGACTTAAACCCATCTAACTGGCAATATAAGGTATAGCAAGTAATTATTTTTAAAAGCCCTTTGAAGATCCTAAATTAGACTTCCTTTTTGTAACAGCTGAGCTATCAATTTCCTGGTTCTATAGATGGCTGCTACTGTAAGTACACAGATGTATTTTTCTTTCTTATTTCTAGGTTTATGATGCTGCCGTCAGGTGGCTGAAGTATGACGAGCCAAACCGTCAGCCTTACATGGTTGACATTCTTGCTAAAGTCAGGTTTCCTTTAATTTCAAAGAATTTCCTCAGTAAAACAGTACAAGCTGAGCCACTTATCCAGGACAACCCTGAGTGCCTCAAAATGGTTATCAGTAAGTTTATCTTCCATGTTGTCTCAACTCTCTGTAAAGTTTTTCTTTAAGAACTGTTTATTCCATTTAAATGCATTTTAGCATGTAAATACAAAAGAAAGGTAGGATTAACCCTGTTCTCTCTGTGCCAGGAAGCTGAATCAAAGCTGACTAGTAGCCCTTAATATTGGCATGCTGTTTCCTGCAGTTAGAACTATGTCTAATAAATTGCAAACTATGTGAGCTTCATGGTCCAGAGTCTCCCACCTTCAAAAATATCATTTGTGTGTCACAGCCTTGAACAGTGGATACTAAAATAAGGAAATGCCTTGTCCTTACGGGACAGCTTTGAGCAATTATGGGTCACTTCAGAGTTTCATAAAATTATAAGAGCCCGTTGGATCAGACCAGTTGCCCATCTAGTCAAGCATCCTGTTCTCACAGTGGCCAACCAGTTGCCTATGGGAAGCCTAACGGCAGGAGCTGAGCACAAGAACAGTGTCCCCTCCTGTAGTTTCCAGCAACTGGTAGCATACTGCCTCCAATTGTGGAGGCAGAACATAGCCTTTGTGGTTAGTGATACCCTTATCCTCCATAAATAACCATCTTTTAAAGCCATCCAAGTTGGTCACCATCACTGCCTCCTGTGGGAGTGAAGTCCATAGCATAACTGTGTACTGTGTAAAGAACTACTATTGTCTGTCCTGAATCCTCAGTATTTAGCTTCATTCGTAGTTCATGAGTTTGTGTTATGAGATGGGGGGGGGGGACTTATTTGTATCCACGTTTCCCATACAATGGTTCATCTTATACACTTCTATGTCACCTCTTACTTGCTTTCTCTCTAAACTAAAGAGGCCCCAATGCCGCAACCTCTCCTCCCAGGGGAGTTGCTCTATCCCCTTGATCACAGTTGCCCTTTTCTGAGTGCAATTGCACCACTGATTTGTATAACAGTAGTTCTGCTGGTGCAGTAGTTTTCCTGGTGCTTGTCGAGTGATACTCTGGGCTCCAAACACCCATTGAAGCAGGCAGCCCTGCTTGCATGTTGAGCACACTGCTTTATGGAAGTGAGTCGTGGGCAACTTACAATCACCAGAAGCCTTCCACATTTGCTATATCAAGAAGATGTGCTCTCCCAAGCCTACATTCCCAGCACTCCTGTCTCAAAGTCTTCAGTGGCTTGGTCATGTTCACAGAATGGAAGATGGCAGGATCCCCAAAGACGTGCTCTACAGGAAGCTGGCTTCAGACACCAGGCCCATTGACAGACCAACTCTTGTGTTACAAAGGGGTATGCAAACATGACATGAATGATGGCAATATCAATCCCCCAGCATGGAAATCCCTTGGAGATGACCGAGTACCTAGAGACAGTCAGTCAGCACAACCAGTCAGCAACAAAACATGTCTCTCCTGCATCAGTCTCTACAGCCACAGCAGACATTGTATCTCTCCAACAGTTTGACTTTACCCCTAAAGACACACTCCTCCATTGTCTCCTGAGATAAATGCCAACAACAACGGTGAACACAGTCCTCCAGTGTTTAAAGGGCTTCACCTATCTTTCAGTTTGCTTTTGAGCGTAATTGAATTTTTTTGTTTGCCCTTTAAACCCTAAATGTTCTGGGACCAGGGAATCTGGAAGTCTGCATTTCCCCCATTATAGCAATTTAGATTTCCCAAGGTCTGACTCCAGTTTTCCCCACCACTTAATAATAGTAGAAGGCCTTCTCTGTGTTGGCACCTTGGTTGTAGAATTCCCTTGGCTACAAGTTCAAGTTTGTTTGTCTTTGTGCCCTTGAGCACTTTTTGTTGCAGCTGGAGTGAAGATGAAGAAAGTGCTCTAGGATTTTTCTGTGATCCGCATGTCCTATTTGCAACAATGATCCTGGGAATCCTGTACAAAGACAAGCATAATCAACATCTTCCTTCCCCCTTTCCTTCTGTTGATTACTGCAGCCATGGGTTGGTGGCTAGCCAGCATCCATCCACCTTTCACTTAACCCCAGGAAAACACCCCCAACAAATCATCCCACCCTCCTCTTCGCTAAAGTAACTTATTTCAATAAACTGGGCCCCACTTTAAGATGCAAAATAGAAGATACTAGAGTATTCATTACCAAAGGCCACCTTAATACCTGAAAAAAAGTTATTGGAAGGATCAGTATGCCTTTAAAACCAGCTCGTATGTTTCAGATTTCTTAGGCTTCAGATATAATTGGTAAGAACATTAATATCTATACAAAAATAGCCTGAGTAATGACATTTCTCTCAGCTGTTGAAGAACAGTAAACCTACGCACCACCATCTGTGTCTTCAATGCAGATCCGGGCTGCTTCTCAAGTATATGCTAAGTCAAAAGAAAGAAAAAGGAGGAAAGACTGGATAAAACCTTTAAGCTGTGTTCTTGTTTAGGTGTAGTGAGAAATATTTTATAGATACTAAGCTTTGATTATTTAAAACATATTGGATGTTGATGTTTCTTCCCAGTGTATTTGATGACATACTTAGTGGCATAATATTCTGAGAGGTTTATTCCATGGTAATCAGTTTGTCTCACTGTACAGGTACTTTATACATATCAGTGAATATAGAAACAGGTTTTAAAGACACTTCATCATATATATTTTTTGTGGCAGCCTTTCTGTATTTCAGAGGTTGCATGTGATTTTTGAAAAATGGTTAAAAACAGACTTTTATTTTCCCCCTCCTCTTTAATTTTTGTCTATCCTTGCTTTGGAAACAGAGATTTCTCTTAGAATTACATGGAATCATTGTGTATGCCTTCTGGTTTAGGTGGCATGAGATACCATCTGCTTTCTCCAGAGGACAGAGAAGAGTTGGTGGATGGCACTCGACCGCGAAGAAAAAAGCACGATTACCGCATTGCCTTGTTTGGTGGCTCACAGCCACAGTCATGTCGGTATTTTAATCCAAAGGTAGCTCTGATCTTTCAGAATTTCAACAGATAGTGTGTAGCCAAAAAATTCATCATCTCTTTCATTATATAACAAGTTTCATCACTACAGATAGAGAGATATAAGAATAGATATAAAATTAGTTTGTTCTTGCACTTGTGAGATTTCACAAAACAAGCGTTTTTGTTGTTAAATTGTGGGAGGACAGGTTGTAAGGAACAATGTAATAAGGGATAGCAAGATGATACAGGGAACTTTCTGTAGTGCAGAGCTATTTTGAGGTTTCTATGGCAACTTTAAAGTTTCTTACACTTACGTATGGGCTTTCATTGTTGCTAGAAATAGATTTCTATTTTGTATAGTCGTTTATAAATTAAAATCCCCAAATAGTTGATCATTATTAAAGTAACACATTTGAATCCTGTGAAAACTCACATGGGGAAATGGGGAAAACTGGTCTGAGAGGAAGTATGTCCTCCAAGCCCAATAAATCCCCCTCTTGTGATCCTTTCAGCAAATGGAGTAGTCTGTCAGAAGGATCCTTTGTGGGAGTGAAGGCCCCTCTTATTTGACCAACCTAAAAGTGAGCATTAGTTACTTGTTTCATGGCTTTCAGAATCCTTGCTGTGGTGCCTCAGCAATGTCTATTGGGGTGGGAGTTACTGAATTGTCATCTTATGCTTGCTATCTTTTGAAGATGTTCTGTCAGCCTCTGCTAGTGCAAGATGCTGCTGGACTAGAAAGCTATAATGATTATTGACTATATTTTTAAATGTCAGTTTTTTCCTACTCACTGCAATTCAACATATTGGCAGATAAATGCTCTATCAGTTGTTTTAAAATATATTTTCATGTGACTAATTGCACCCAGATTGAGAAAAGCACATGAATGAACATCCCATTGAGATAGTGCAGGTAAATAGAATCTTGTTTAGATGATCATCTTATTTATACCTGAGGTTTTTGATACAACAGGGGATACACAGGTATGCCGGCTCAGGCAATATTATTATGATTATTAATTAAATTTATATACCGCCCTATACCCACAGGTCTCACGGTTCACAAGATTACAATATAAAAACACAAAATACATAAACAAAATATAAATATAAACAGCTGAATAACCCCATAAAACAGTTAAAAACAATTTTTAAAAATAAAATATTACAATTAAAAAGCAGTTTTAAAGAATGTAGTGTTGTATTGTACTTTGACTGTGATATAGCTAGGATCTTACTGCTTTTTGCTGCTTTTTGTAACTATCTGGTTCTTGGAATGTGCATTAATTTCCATTAATTTATCCCAGTTGCTCAAATTTGGCTGTGTTTGTATACATTTTCAACCCTACTGATGACTCTGCTGGTGTTTTTTGCAGCACCATTTGTAGTTTATTACAGTTAAACCAATTGAAGGTACATTATATATCATTTGTAGCATGGAGAATGAGTTCTTGGTTGCCATGACAACAAATTTTCCCCAGTTCTATTTTATCTGATTCTATTCCTTAAGATCTGCTATTTTCTTCTAAACACTTTTTTGTATTGTTCTGTTCTCTTTCTTGACTCCATTTATCTATTGAATTTTAAAATCAAGCCAACTAATAACAGCCAGGAGTTTCTCAAAACAGATTCTCAGTTGGTTACTTTTGCCCTCCTCTCCACCCCTATCCTCCAGTTAATTATTGTTGATGCCCCAAATGTAAGGAAGATGTGAAGATAACACATTAACATAATTAATCTTTGCAAACGGGTGTGAAGGAAGTTTTCAATAATTATGATGTCTGAGCAGTGTGTCCGCTGCAGACAGGATTCCACCTATAATAAAACAGTGGTAAAGACTGTAACAGTGGCCTATTAGATCTAAGCTCCATTTTTTTCCAACACCCACTGTAATACATGCAAACGAGTTTTCCACCGTTCCGTAAACTCACATTTATTTATTTATTTAAGATACCGTACACCACTTTTCAGGCAGACATCATAAAGCGGCTTGCATAAAACATTAAAATCAATGAAAGCTATGCAGTGAAATAGCAAAGGCATGCTATGAGGGGAGAAAAAAAATTGTGAAAACTAAAACTCCTGTCAGAGCAAAATAGTGACAGTTGGTTGGGAAAGGCCACTTGGAGAATACCAGGAGCTAGATAGCAGACAGCTTTCCAGGCTCTTCTCCACATCGCTTCCCAACGTACAAATGTGGTGTACTATTATCAAGGTACTGTCTATTTTTATAAAAGCATAGTGGTTAGAGTGTTGGACTAAGACGAGGAGCATGCAAGTTGAAGTTCTTACTTCTTTATAAAGCTTCTATGACTTTGAGAGTCACTATCTGTCAGCCTAAATTACCCCACAACGTAATTTTGAGGGTAAAATGGACAGGGGGAAGAACCATGTATGCCACACCAGCTTCATTGGACAAATAAATAAATAAAAATGGTCTCAGAATTCTGAAGAATTTACACAGCGCAGTATTCTCTCCCAAACATCTATCTTTTCTCATACAGGATTACAGCTGGACAGACATCCGTTGTCCCTTTGAAAAGCGGAGGGATGCAGCTTGTGTTTTCTGGGACAACGTGGTTTATATTTTGGGCGGCTCCCAACTTTTTCCTATAAAGCGAATGGACTGTTACAATGTTGTGAAAGACAGCTGGTATTCCAAGCTGGGACCTCCAACACCTCGGGATAGCCTTGCAGCTTGTGCAGCAGAGGGTAAAATATATACATCTGGTGGTTCTGAAGTAGGTAAGACACTCGAAGGGTCTGCTGGTGGGTCTGTAAAGTAGAAGTCGTGTGTGGCACCCTAATGTTGTCATTGAATTTTACTTTAAAAAAGAAATGGCACTCGCTGCCAAAACTCAGAAGCCAGCTTATCCAATGTGGGCCTTAAAACATAGAGCAAAAAACAAAAAAATCAGTGAACTGTATCCAATAAGTTCTACTCTGAATACACTCTTTGAAATTAATGGAGCTAAGTTAGTCATGCCCCTGAATTTCAACAGGACTAGTCTTAGTATGACTGGTATTGGATACAACAGTGTATTTTTAGAAGGGATATTTGTCATGTCAGCTTCATTTAGCCACCTAAATCTGGAAATGAAAGTACTGTATATATCTGACATTTATCTGTAACTTACAGTACAACTGGTACAGAGAGCAAGAGTTCATGGTTTACCTCACCCCCAGGATGCAACCCTATGCCCACTTGTATTTTTGTGGGACAGCTCAGAAAATACTACAGTTGGGATATCATAGATAGTGAGCATTTGCAGGGGATAATGAACATGTGTGGGATAGATTAAATGCCCACTAGTTCTCCCCTGCAAATTCATTTTCCACATTAGCTTTGTGAGGCAAACTTGCTTCATAACGTGTATCTCTAGTACAGATCTATTGGACTGTTGCAGCAAGTGAAGCTCAGTCCACCTTTCCTAATGGTTTTGCCAGTTTGCACTCACTATGGGGAGAGTGTCTTCCTTCTGTGGTTCTAGCTTTGCTGCCATGTTGAGAAGATTGTGAGAGAAGGTCTCCAAGCTTTTCGGTATTTATTCACATTCAAAAAGGAAAACACCAGTGCTCTGTTATGTGGCATCTTTCTATCTAAGAAAGCCAGAGCAGGTAACAAAGATTCAAACAACAAAAATAGAATAGCCAAAACCTAAAATACCAAACAGAACACATTCATAGATTTAACATCAGCTAAACAGTAATGCAGAAGCTGCTTCATTCTCTTCCATTCCTTAAGGGCTTGCCTGAAAAAAACTGGCTTGGAGCCGAAAGGATAAAACGGAGAATGCCAAGTCAACATCTCTGGAAAGGGTGGTTCAAAGGCTGAGCACCAGCACTGAGAGAGTATACCAGATATCCACCTGCTTAATCTCTGATACCAGGGCATTCAGAGCAGGACTGCGAGTAGTGATATCAGAAAATAGGCAGTTCCATGTGGATTATGCTATTTCTGCAAAGGAAGACTTTGTTTCCTGAATTGTATATATTTTGGATGCAGATGGCATAGAAAAGAATTTTTTTAAAGGATTATAAGTATCATAGGAAGGTTGCTTGTATATAGGATCACGTACCTTGTTTTGGAAAACATAACCTTAAAACCGTACAGCTTGAAGTGTCATGTGAAGCATTCAACTGCTGCACTAGAAGACAAATTACAAGCGACCTTATTGCAATGTTGCATGTAATTCATAGAATCTCCAAATATTCTCTAAATCAGTTTGCTTGTCTCTTTATTTAAAGGAAACTCTGCATTATATTTGTTTGAATGCTATGATACCAGAACAGAAAGTTGGCACACAAAGCCCAGTATGCTGACTCAGCGATGTAGTCATGGGATGGTAGAGGCAAATGGTCTCATATACGTATGTGGAGGAAGTTTAGGAAACAATGTTTCTGGAAGAGTCTTGAATTCCTGTGAAGTTTATGATCCAGCAACAGAAACGTATGTATTGATTTCAATCAATTTTATTGTGTGTTTAACCATCTACAGGCCAATTACACAAATGCAACTTCTTCTGAAGTGCCTGTCCCTGGCAGATTTGTGAGGCTCTTTCACTGCTTGCATTAGGAGGGCAGTTAAAACTTTTAAATCAGGTTTTAAAGCCTTTTAGATATTTCAGATGCTGTGAATTTTGTTTGTTGTTAATATTGTTCTACCGTTTATTATGTCACGTATTTTTATAAGGAGCAAGAGCTTTTAAGCAACCAAAATTAGCTTAGATCTGTGCTCCATTTTAACTGACAGTTCCTCTGGCATGCTTTCGCAATAGTGAAACTAAATCATGTTAACTATAAATTCCCTTCTCTGCAGTTTTGGTATTTACTTGATGGTATTTACTTGATGGAAAAAGAACTGCTCATGGAATGAAATTGAGTGAACGTGTTTTTAAAATTACATGCTTTAAATATTTTCAGGTGGACAGAGCTGTGTCCGATGCTTGAAGCCCGAAAAAATCATGGACTTGTGTTTGTGAAAGACAAAATATTTGCCGTTGGGGGACAGAATGGCTTAGGTAATTGATATTTTTTATTAAAATCTGCTGTGCCAAAGGTAAGATGTACCAATAATTGTGCCAGCTACAGCTTCTCAAAATTGGCCAGCTTTGGATGGATGTGACAGTTTCAAGTCGACTGACTGGTGAAGATTGTTGGACCACCAGCTTAATGGCAGAATGAGCTGTGTCCCTGCATGTTTTTTAGGGTGTTTAGTGGAAGGAGTCTTGCAGTCATGCTTCACTGGAAGAGTGAATATGAGATATTTGCTGTTTGACCAAACTTGTCCAGACCTGCAGTTTTGCTGTTAATGGTATCACATGTAGAGTATTTTTTTTAAATAAACACTTCTCTACCAGTACACTTTAATTTTACATACTCTCCCATATATGAAAGTCATCTACAAAGCATATATCCATCATGACTGGGACTGTCCTATACATAGGGTTAAATACCATTTATATAGAAAATTAAAATATTTTCTCCTTAAAGCAGTGGAAATTGAGACTTTTAAGAGAACAATTCTATACCTACGTACCTCAGAGTAAGTGCCATTGCATTCAATGGCAGTTACTTCTGAGTAGACATTTAGGATTACAATGTAAATTTGGAATTATCACCCTGCGATAACTTTGATCTTGTTTTCAAACCTTGGATTTTGTTTCCTTTCCTCAGTTATTAAGTCCCAGATAAATTTAGATGCTAAATTTTTCAAACCATCCTTGCAGCTATTGCTATTGCTTTTACTTCACCATACTAGAGGAAGTTCCACTTGGGAAGGATTCTGTATCTCAAATGATCAGTATGTTGAAGTTTGAGAAACCATGGTTGATACTTATCTGTGTGTTTTCCCTTCTCTTTAAAGGTGGCTTAGACAATGTGGAATATTATGACATTAAAGTGAATGAGTGGAAGATGGTCTCTCCCATGCCATGGAAAGGTGTGACTGTAAAATGTGCTGCTGTGGGTTCCATAGTTTATGTCTTAGCAGGCTTTCAGGGTGTAGGTCGTTTGGGGCACATCCTTGAATATAATACTGAAACTGATAAATGGATAGCCAACTCTAAAGTCCGTGCTTTTCCAGTGACCAGCTGTTTAATCTGTGTAGTTGATACTTGCGGAGCAAATGAGGAGACACTAGAAACATGAAGATTTCAGGATTGCTACTTATGATGTTTCTGCATTTCAATTTCATCTTGTCAAGATGTCGGTACTACAGAATTTTTTTGGATGAAATCCTTCACTTTATCTCCACTATGTGTATAAGGTGGATTTGCTTGTCAAAGTTCTATTTTTTGGAAGTAACTCAAGAATCTACAACCCTAGATTGAAGACACATGAAGTTTCCTTAAGATGTATTTGTGCAGTTTTGCCACAAACTCTGCTGTCTTAAGTATATTGTGAAATATTCCAACAAGAGATTATTATTTTTTAGTAACCTTCATTTTTCAGAGTTTGAAATAATTAAAATCTTCAGGTAGCAAAAATGAATGAAACAAACCCTATTAGTTGGAGTAACTTTGCTCAAACATCTGTTCTGCTGAAACATCTGTTCTACAAAGAGAGATACTGCATTACTTCAATGCAGGTCCCCCACAGGATGGTATCAAGTTACTGAGTGAAACATATTGTGCTTTCTAACTATTTATGGTACTGAGCAGGCTCAGATAACTAGGGGAATATCTTATATGAGCATCTTTCACGCAACTGGAATGGTGACTGGCAACAGGCAATTACTCCCTCCTCCATGTTCTTAAGGCCATCTGTGCAAAGCCACACACCCTTGGTATGTTTCCACTATGTCCTGTCCACCATGCGCATGGGATATGATGTTTTTTCATTAGTGCATCTACTTCCTAAAATATTTACTGTGCAGATGAGGGTACATACTGCACCTCTCTACAGGAGTCCTACCTAGGCATACTAGAAGGCTGTTCATTTACAGGAGAAAGTAAATGTGGTGTTAGGAATAGCTGGAGTGGCAATTCCATCCAGGCAATTTCCATTCATTGGTTTTGTCCCTAATTGCAGTCTAATAAGTTGTAGAGTAGCCGAAGTAAAACCCAGGAAATAAGTTTGTTTAGAGTGTCTGTTCCTTCCAATTCCTTGTTCTCATTGGGGTAGATCAAAATTCATACCATTTTTTACATGCCTGATTTAATATGCATCTGAAGTTCCAAAAACTGCATAGTGTGTACTGTAAAAAGATTGACATAAGCTTACATGTGAGAAAGTGAACGACTTAGGAGTTGTGCAAAAACATGTTTGGGGTATAATATGTGCTTTAGGTTGAGAACATCCTATATTATTTAAAGTACATTTTTGTATACTTTGTAATACTGCCTTTAATACTATGTTAAAGTGATACACATACCTGCAGCGTGATGCAAGTCTAATATTTAAAAGGACTATTTTTTCATGTTGGGTCTTTAAACAAATTCTGAAGCACATTTTTTATATTATGTTTTAAAGTATTTCCCTCCCCTCAAACCTTTTGCCAAAAATGGAATAATTTGATCAATAAGAAACTTAAATCTAGCAGATGCTAGTTTTAACTTTGTTTTTAAAGGGGCTTCCCATATAGTGCACATTTGACTTCCATCAGTCCAAATATGGACCATCCAGTATGAAAACTCATTTTCCTTAATTCTAGATATATCCCTGTTACGTAACTAGACATTGTGTGACAAAACTGATTCATTGTCAGTTCTTAGTAAATGGACTCGGTGCAACAAGTTTTATTGGACTGTTTTTGTGTATTAACAAATAATGTATTGATAAACCTTGCCTACTGATTACTTTTGCTAAGTAGAAGCAATTTTTTTTTGAAACATACCTCAGTGAGGCTTGTTGTCAGTAAACTTTGTTAAATAAATATGTTTTTCTTAAGGTGGTCTTGAAGTGTTAATTTAATAGTCCATGTTAACATATGTGAAGAGACTTTATTTCCATAACCTGGACTATCTTTTAGGGAAAATCAGTAGCATTATCTTTGGTAAGAAAAGATCTGTCAAATTTAATTTGGCTGGGAAGAGCCAGAAAGTTCCAGCCCTTTCCCAATTGTATTCTTCATTCAAGGAAAAGCTCATTCTAATGTGGGAGTCCATATTAAAAGATAGAAAAGAAATCTATGCAAATTTTACGAATACACAAGTACTGTAGAGGAAGAAACTCTTTAAGGCAGCAATTTGTAGGGCTGACAATGAAGTAGTACATAGAATACTTGACAAGAGTGTCTGCTTTCAAATAGACCTGCCTGTACATTAAGATTAATGTGGAATGCTGCCTTGATTGTGCCACATTTGCCTGAAATTCAATATGTGCCAAGATGGAAAAAAGGATTCTTGTTACAGGTGCCTTGAATTCACTTGCTTTTCAAATACAAGTGGCACCAACTCTTGGTACCAGTTGAAGAGTAGTTCACCCAGGTGTTTGGGTAAATCTGCTGCCTATGATGATTTTATTGGTTTTTGCATATTTTATTCTGCTGTTCTATTATGTATTTTTAATTTAACCTGCTTCTGAATTTTAGTAATAGTAAAAAAAATACATCAAATAAAAAAAACCTAGTACTTAGGAGCAAACACATATCTGTGGGTGTTCTTATTGTACACTTTTCTCATTTAACAACATTTTTGAATGCTGCCAATAGAGTTGTGAGGAATAGAAATCAAGGTGCATGAAAGTTACTTTCAAGTCTGTGTTAGCATTGGAAGTAGTAGATATGGAAGCCAACTTCCAGTGCACATTGCTTTTCATTGAGGTTAATCTCTGCTATTTCATACGGCTGTTCTTTGACAGCTGAAGGCGTGGTTTGAAAAAGGCACCAATCTAAACTCTAGTGCAAGTTAAGAAGTAGAGGGGTAGAGATCGATAAACTAAACCTAGAACAACAGACACTGCTCTTTGGACATTTGTTAAGTGATTGCTGCTGGGAAACGGTTCCTATCATTTGAAGTCTCCAAAGAAGAAAAAGCAAGTAAAGACAAGGTACAACTTTAAGAAAAGAGAAAGAGAACCACATTGACACACTCGCATCTCTATTTGGATTTAGTCAAAACAACAAAATGTTGATGTATAGTCTTATTTCTATATTACTGTTCATGGCTCTTAATGTGAACTTAGTCACGTGTGATCTTTGGATGAAGGGTGGCATATAAAGTTAATAAATAAGTAAGAACCACCCTACTGCCTTGGCATAAAAGGCTCATCTAGTAGGTAATAGCCAGTGGGAATCCTAAGTAGTCGCATGGGCGTAGCCAGGATTTATGTTGGGGTGGCAGGCTTTAAGTTAGTGGGGCAGAACCTCAGTTACTTAGTATTTTTTATTGATTTACTTGATTTGGGGGCGGCACCAAACCCCCTTGGCTACAGCCATGAGTAGTTGCTTTCCAAAAGCCCATAGCTGCCGCACAAAGCAAATAGCCTTTGCGTGCTTTTGCTCCACAGGAACTTAAGCGTCCCCTGAACCTGGAAAGTCACCATCAGGAGGAGAGTTACGGGTGAGGGTGGAGGAATAAAACAAAAAGACACCTGCTCATGTGTTTTTCCTAGCTAACCCTGCAGCATTTGGGGGCTGACAGTGCACTATGACGTACAGTGCTTGCCAAATTTCTGTCATACACAGACTCTTGGCTCATCTGACGATGTCGGCTCCACGAAAGCTGACGGGTTTTGCCATCATTTAGCGCGGCGCTCCCGTACTGCCTGCGGTCTTAACCCGCCGCCGCTTCCTCGTAGGAGAAGAAACCCCCACCGAATTCAACAGCCCCCGTTGCTGAGCAGACCTGGGCAGGAGGACGGCGCTGCTACACGTCGTCGTCTCTGGAAAGTCACGCCATAGTTTGGAAGAGCGAGGAAACGGCGCTTCGAAGCCTCGCCGCGGCTCCTCAACGGCCGCTCCCAACGGCTCTGCGCGCGCCGAAGCGGTTTGTTGTTTTTTCGTTTCCACCAACGGCCACCGGGCTGCTGACGTCTTAGGAAAGAGCCGTTCGGAGAGCGCTCGCGCTCGCGCTCGCCCACGAGGCTGCCTGCCGACGCCCGCGCGTCATCAACACGAGCCCTGAAGGCAGAGCGTCCCGTCGTGCGTAAGGCAGCAGCGGCGGCTTTTCATATTGCTTTCGAGGAGTTCGCGGGAGCTGCCGCCGGGGAAGCTCCGCCATGGCGCGCAACTCCGGCCAGGTCTGCCACTACTTCTTGCAGGGCCACTGCCGCTTCGGCGACAACTGCTGGAACGAGCACCCGCGCCAACACGCCGGCAGAGCCAACGCGGGTAAGAAAGGGAGGCTGTCCCGCTCCGCCTCTCCGCCGGCGGCTTCTCTCCGTCCCCTCGCGCCGGCCGACCTGCTGCCCTCCAGATGGGCGCCGGCTAGGGCTGCCCCCTCTATACTGGCAACATGCGGGGGGGGGCGGTTGGAGGGGGGCCGAATTTTTTTTCATCTGGTGCTGAAGTGACTTTAGAGTAATCCGTTTCACTCTATGGTATCCAAGGCCGGATTTAGTTTTGATGAGGCCCTAAGGTCCTGAAGGTAATGGGGCCCCTTATATGCCCAGCTGTCCTTTGTCAACAACAAACTGCCGCTGTTTTTTGTGTTGAATGTATGCTGTATGGTAATTTATGGGCCTAATAGGTATCTAAAGCTATTTGCACATAACTAACCTGAATGAATTTTTATTCATAACAAACCTAATAATGCAAACACATTGGCATTTGGCAATAACAAAAGTTCCTTTAGAAACACAAGTTATGAAGACTCATAATCTAGTCACTAGAAACTTGCTATAACATGAAATAATAACAGCAAACCAGTGATATTTTAGGAAGCAGGTGGGGCACATTACTTACGTCATAGGAGACTACACAACATACAATACTGCTGCTGTATGTAGGTTTTATTTTGTTTGTTTTTTATTTTATATTTTGGAAATGTACATCCAGGTTTTTTTCCCTTCAAATTTTTTGGGAGCCCCAAGAGAGTGGGGCCGTAAGTTATAGCTTGTTTAGCTTACACGTAAATCTGGCACTGATGGTATCCTAACAGGATGGGCCCTCTGGAATTTGCCATGTGTGCACACACACAAATTTGTAAATGTGCATGGCTACCCAGAGCTTAGCTATAGGACCTTTCCAACACATGCATGTGGAGAAGATCCCTAACTTGGCAGAGGGGTTGAGAGAAAGAAAGGAGACCTAAAATACAGGACAAAACTGTATCAATACAAGATGTAGTATTTTACATTGAAATATGGGATAATCCTGGACAGGTGGCAACCCTAGCGTTGGCTAGGGCTGATGGGAGCTGTAGTCCAGAACATCAGGAGGGCACTGGGTTGGCAAAGGGTGGCTTGGAAGCGAGGGAAGAGAAGCAGCCAATGCCGCTCACTCTCCCTGGTGTGGCTGACCCAGTGGGCTGAGCTGAGAGTGGTGTTGCCGTGATCATATTGTTTGCGGCTCTCTTGCATTCCCCAGCCACTGCCACCATCCTCCGGGAAAAAACCAGGGCACGTCTAGACCAGCCTTTTCACAACCTTGGGTCCCTGGATGTTCTTGGACTACAACTCCCATCATTCCTAGCCAGCATGGCTAGTGATCAGGGATAATAATAATAATAATAATAATAATAATAATAATTTTTTATTTATACCCCGCCCTCCCCAGCCAAGGCCGGGCTCAGAGCGGCTTACAAGCAATAATAAAAACAAGATGAATGATTACAACTTAAAAACAAAAATAAAATACAACATTAAAATAATGGAACATTAAAATATTAAAATGTAGCCTCATCGCAGGAGGAGAAGGAAAAGAAAGAAAAAAAGAGAGAGAGGGAGGGAGGGAGGGAGGGAGGGAATCAAATTGGCTCCAAGCCAAAGGCCAGGCAACTCTGTCTTACAGGCCCTGCGGAAAGAAATCAGATCCTGCAGGGCCCTGGTCTCATGAGGCAGAGCGTTCCACCAGGCCGGAGCCAGAGTTGAAAAGGCCCTGGCTCTGGTTGAAGCCAATCTAACTTCTTTAGGGCCTGGGACCACTAGGGTGTTATTATTTATGGACCTTGAGGCTCTCCGTGGGACATACCAGGAGAGGCGGTCCCGTAGGTACGAGGGTCCTAGGCCGTGAAGGGCTTTAAAGGTCAAAAGCAGCACCTTAAATCTGACCCTGTACTCCACCGGGAGCCAGTGCAGCTTGAAAAGCACTGGGTGAATATGCTCCCATGGCAGAGACCCCGTGAGGAGCCTTGCTGCAGCATTCTGTACCCGCTGGAGTTTCTGGGACAGCTTCAAGGGCAGCCCCGCATAGAGCGAATTACAGTAGTCAAGCCTGGAGATGACCGTCGCATGGATCACTGTGGCCAGGTCGGGGCGGGAAAGGTAAGGGACCAACTGCTTGATGCGGCGAAGGTGGAAAAATGTCGCCTTGGCTGTTGCTGTAACTTGCGCCTCCATGGAAAGGGAGGCATCAAGGATTACACCCAAACTCTTAACGGAAGGCAATGGCACTAATTGGGCCCCCGCAAGAGAAGGGAGTTGGTCCCTCATCCCCATGCCATCCCGACCTAGCCATAGGACCTCTGTCTTCGAAGGATTTAGTTTCAATCGGCTCCCATGAAACCATCCAGCCACAGCTTCCAAGCATCTGGTCAGTGTGTTCGGGGCCGAGTCAGTGTGGCCATCCATCAGCAGATAGAGCTGAGTGTCATCAGCATATTGGTGACAGCCCAGCCCATAGCTCCGGATAATCTGGGCAAGGGGGCGCATAAAGATGTTAAAAAGCATCGGGGAGAGAATTGTGCCCTGCGGCACTCCACACACCAAGGAGTGGCGCGACGACATTTCCCTCCCTAATGCCACCCTCTGTCCCCGACCAGATATAAAAGAGCACAACCAGTTACGGGCTATGCCCTGTATCCCTATGTCTGCAAGGCGGTGGTCCAGAAGATCATGATCGACCATGTCAAAGGCTGCTGACAAATCTAAAAGGATCAGCAGTCCTGACCCGCCTCGATCCAGTTGTCTACGGAGATCATCTGTTAGGGCAACCAGAGCCGTCTCCGTCCCAAAACCAGGACGGAAACCGGACTGAAATGGATCTAATGCCGATGTTTCCTCCAGAAACCTACCAAGCTGTTCAGCAACCGCTCTCTCAATTACCTTACCCAGGTATGGAAGATTTGAAACTGGGCGGTAATTGGATAGGTCTAAGGGATCTAATGAAGTTTTTTTTAAGAGTGGACACACCACTGCTTCCTTCAATTCCCCTGGGAATGTCCCCGTGTCAAGGGACAAATTGATAATTTCAACCAGGGAGGTCCGCACAACATCTGGACACTCCCTAATCAGCCAAGACGGGCACGGATCAAGGAGGCAGGTGGTGGGCCTACCAACTTGGAGGAATCTATCCACATCAGTAGGGAGTATCCGATCGAAATGGTCCAATACTGGACCTGAAGTCAGTCGAGGGGCCTCCAGTTCAGTCACTGTATCTAAATTGGCAGGGAGGTCACGGCGGAGCAACATGACTTTCTCCGCAAAAAAACTCGCGAATGCCTCACAGCTGTGGGTCGAATTTGTGCTTAAATTTGGTTGTCCTCCTAAGGACGTTACTGACCTAATTATTTTAAAAAGTTGTGCCGGGTGAGAGCTAGCGGATGCAATGGAAGCTGCAAAGTAAGATTTCTTAGCAGCTATCATAGCCATCTCATAGGCTTTCATAAGCGTCCTATAAGATGTTCTTGAGGCTCCGTCACGAGTCCGTCGCCATACTCGCTCTAGCCGTCTGAGATCCCGCTTCATTTTCCGGAGCTCCTCAGTAAACCAAGGGGCCCGGTTTCGACGGGGTCGCAGAGGGTGCTTAGGCGCGATCTCATCAATGGCTGCCAAGAGCCGGTTATTCCAGTCCTCAACAAGGTCATCTAATGAGTCGCCAGGAGGAGCAGGAGGATGATGGGAGTTGTAGTTCAAAAACATGGGGGGGAACACCAGAAGTTGAGAAAGGCTGGTTTAGACTAACAAGACAATCCTAACCTTAGCTAGGTAGCAGTGGGCGTAATGTAGCCTTGCTCTGTGCCAGGTCACCCTGGAGCAGGTGTAGCAATTGGTGCAATGCCTTGCCTCCCCACCCCTCAGGATACTAGATTTTGAGACTTTCTGCAGGCTGTCACAGGTGAAAATTCAACAGGCAGCAGGAGTAGTGAAGCTGGTGTCTCTCATAACTCTTACTTAACACATCTCTTTCTTTCCCAACTGAAGGCTCCGGTCGAAGAGTAGCATGGAGTGGACATAATCAGAGATACAGTAACCCTGTACAGACATCCAGTTTTTCCAAGTCAACCAGCTGGCACAACAGAGATTCTGGCTTTTCACAGAATAGATATGCTGCATTAAACTCCAATGAAAATGTTGGTAATAGTGGCATTGTAGATGAGGAAGATAAACTTCTGTAAGTAGCAATTTCCTATCTCTCAAGTTTTAATAGACTTTAAATAAATTTTATTGAATGGCTAATTAAAAAACAAACCTGAACCCTATGGCTGCAGTCCTGTACACAATTGTTAATATCCCAGTGAGGTAAATAGGAGTTAAGAAGAATTAACTGTGTACAGAATGCCTGCCTGTGTCATTTTCTTCATAGTGGCCTTTGCTCATAAAAGTTCCTAATATTAAGAGCCAGTTTGGGCATAATTAGCTTGAATGAGTGTTGGTCATGCTTATTTCTTATACTATTGGCACTTTGATCCTGTTTAAAGCAAATCCTGCTGTGTCTGAAGTGGTAGACTGTGGCTTAATGATTCTTTAGTTAACATTCATCCAGAGTTTCCTGTTTCAGATGTAATGGGAACTGGTTTCCTTTAAACAAGATCAAACTGCCAAAGCTGGCACTCGAGGAGAGGGCGGAGCATGTGAGTCTGACACTTGGTCCTGTCTTCATAAACTGCATTTGGGAATGAGAAAGGGGAAAGACTAGCCTAAGATTCCTATCCTATTAACAGAGAAGAATTGCTTCTTTTCATATAATTTCAATCTTCTTGATGTAGCTAATTTTTGTCCTGACAGCTATTAAAAAAATGTGACTTGGTACAAATATGTTTCAGATTGGTTTAATATTGGCTCTGACGCAGCTCTTGCTTCTTAGTTGTGTAAAACTAGAGGCTCTAGATGGGGATGTGCATTGCCATCTGCATCAGACTGGATTGGCATCTGTGCCCCCAAATGATGCAGATGTGGATTTCTCACACTGAATCACTTAACAATTTTTTTTTATTCAGTTGTGATTTCCCCTGCTTATTCAAGTACTTCCTGTTTATATTTGATCTTGCACCCACTCTTTCCACTTGTTTTCTTTGAATTTTAGAAACTGAAAAAGAGTATTGTAGCAAGCCACTTATAAAACATACTGTTTCTTCTTATCACAGCAAACCTTTGACTTGGCTCTGTATTTTTTAAAAAACACATTGAATCTAGCTTTAAGTAGGTCTTCACTGCCTATCTTCGGTTTCATTTGGCTTATGACTTTTGAATGTCATTTATTCAGTGAAATTATAATGAAAGACATGGAGAGTTGGGAATCTTCAGGACAATGGATGTTTTCCACCTATTCACCTATGAAAGAAAAGCCGAATATATCAGGTAGAATCTTTCCTAATCCTCTTAATTACCCACACATGCTTAGGTTTATTTCTCACTTGAATACTGTTGTTGGATCCCAAAGAATGAGAAGTGTGCTTATATAAGTGAACAAAAGGTGTCTGTCTTTTATCTTTCTTTTTTTTTAAATGAGGCTTTGGTATGGACTATGCTTCTAAATAGGCCTGGGATGGAATGTATGGACTATGCTTTCTATTCATTCTAGTATTTATTTAACTAGTCCAAAATGGGAGTTTTTGCAAGACCAGAATCTAACTACTTTATCAGGTGGGCAATTTATAATAATGTGATTTGCTAACTTGGCCTCCTTGTATTATTTAACCCAGCTTTATCTGTTGCTGACTGTCATGGCAGCTATAGGGTCCCTGAGAGAAAGAAGAGTTCTGAAACCATTTTTTCCTTTATGGTTTTAGTAGTGTGTAGTTGGGGTATGTACAGTATATGTGTCATTGGCAATAGAGAAGGATTAAAAATCTACCAGTGGGCTGTCTCTTTTGCTGTCTCTGATTCTTCATTGCTAATATTACTGCTCCTGGACAGTGTTTCCTTTCCCCCTTTCCCAGCACTCAGTCAGGCTCGAAAAGTGAGCCCAGCTTTGGGAAGGACGGACGTAGAAGGCACCTGAAAAGGAGAATTGAGAGGCTCAGAAGGGGCTAAACCAGGCATAGGCAAACTTGGCCCTCCAGATGTTTTGGGACTACAACTCCCATCATCCCTAGCTAACAGGACCAGTGGCCAGGGATGATGGGAGTTGTAGTCCCAAAACATCTGGAGGGCCAAGTTTGCCTATGCCTGGGCTAAACACTTACATGTTCTCCCTAGCACACATTTCTTGTTACCTGAATCAATGTAGAGTTGAAACTGCATTTCTTCACACAATGTCTTGAATGGATAAATGATTAACTTGCAAGCTGACATAAGCTCTAAATTAAGAAAGTACAAGGTAGCACAGATCACAGAATATGTTACATACCATGTTTTGAAGTAACTTCTGCGGTCTTTGAAGTATTATAAGAGCAGTATTATCTGTCTTTCCAGGTTTTGACTGTTCCTCTTCCTGCAGGGTTTCCAGACTTCTTGCCAGAAGAGTTGCGTCTTGAATATTATAATAGCAGAGCAAACAACAATGTACAAAATTATGTGAGTCTCTACATATTGATAATAAATAACAAAATGAAAGATTAAAAAAATTAAAAGATTATCCAAAAAGAACTCCTTTAACGAGAATCAAGTCTTTTTGTCTTAAGACAGTCTTTAAAATAATCTCCCCCCCCCCATTTTTTTTTCATAATTCCAGTAGCATCTTAAAGACCAACTAAGTATAAGCTTTCTAGATATGAGCTTTTGTGTGTATACACACTTCATCAGATACTCTGAAGCAGAGGTTGCTCCAACCTTATAACTGTTGATGACTGTTAATGATGGCAGTTGGTTCCACAGGGAAGGGGAAGGGATATTTAAAGGGATAGAGGACCAAAATTAGCTTTAGTATGCATAATGGGACATGAATCCAATATCTCTATTCAGACCAGGTCTCTCCATAGTTTTTAGTTTGGTAATGAGTTGTAACTCAGCAACTTCTTTTTCAAGTGTATTTCTAAAATTCTTTTGCAATAAGACAGCTACTTTAAGATCTTGCATAGAATGTCCTGGGAGATTGAAGTGTTGTCCTATTGGTTTCTCTGTTTTATGATTCCTGATGTCAGATTTATGTCCATTTATCCTTTGGTGTAAGGTTTGTCCTATATAGAAAGCTGAAGGGCACTGTTGGCATTTGATAGCATATTTAATGTTGGAAGACAAACAGTTAAATAGGCCTGGGATGGTATGTATGTTTGATGTTATTGGGGCCAATAATGATGTTCTCCGGGTGTATGTGACAGCAAAGTTGGCATCTAGATTTATTGCAGGCTCTTGTGCCACTGTCCATGTTAAGTCGGGTTGTTGTATTATCGTGTGCAAGGACTTGTTTAAGATTGGGTGGCTTTCTGTAGGCGATGAAAGATTTTCCTCTCGGAGCTTGGGAAAGAGAGCTGTCATTATCTAAGAAAGGTTGTAAATCTCTGATGATGCGTTGAACTGTTTTAACTTGAGAGCTGTACATGATTACTAGTGGTGTAATATTGTTTGGTGTAAATGGCTGTGATTTGGAATCAAGACCACCGCCCCCAAAATAGATACATTTGAATTGTGGGGTAGTAATGACATTCTTCTGGTTCTGAATGTGCCAACACATTTTAATCACAGCTGCTCAGAAATTCTATTCCTTCTTGGTTTGATTGGCAGGGTCCTAACACAGTCTAATCTCCCTTTTTTCCAGATCAATTCAGTCCAGCAGTTAGCAAGCCAGTGGAGAAGTCGGTTGCTTGAGCTGAAGAATATAAATGCGTCTACTAAAGCGGCATTGGTGAGTGTAATAGAGAAAATGAAAAGGTCTTCATTTAAAGTTTTAAATTTATTTTGCAAGGTTTGTAAATCTTTCAGTCATGTTTCGCAAAGCAGTTCACAATAATAAAATCAGATTTGTTGACAGAAAATACTGTCTCTACAATAAACATCCAGAGTAAGGGGTATTATTCATTGGCATTGTTCAGCTTCTAGCTCTGCTTCCTTGAAAGATGGTGGTGGCCAAGGGGGTTCAAGAAGGCAGAAAAATAGGTTACTAAGAGGGCAGGTGTTCTTTAGTGTGTGTGTGTGTTTGTTTGTGTTTTTTGGCGAACTGATGCTTTGCTCTCAGAAGTAGCAGCAGCCGGAGTCCATCCATGGAGGAGGTACCTCTTACATGGCAGCTGGAATTCCTCCTCCTCTCGAGGAAGCCGGCCTTTTTGCACCTTGGACTGGCAGAGGGAAGCCTGTTCCACCCTGACCCCTGCTGGCTGACCAACTGAGAACTCATCTGGGCTCCATTTACCACAGGAGTGGGGGATATATCAAGACCTGGGCTGACCAGGGTGGGGGTGCCCCTTTGGGGGGAGCTGCTTCAGAGGGAATCAAGGGCAAGGAGCAGGCATGTGGTTTGTGGGAACCTCTGGATCCTCTGCTGTTGTTTGAGGCTCGGGTGGCCTCAGCAGCACAGAGTGCCTTCCATCAGCTTCGGCTGACAGCCCCGCTGCGCCCCTATCTGGACACGAGTAGCCTAACCTCTGCTGTCGATGCTCTGGTAACCTCCAGATTAGATTACTGCAGTGTGTTATATATAAATACGGCTGCCTCTGATGACAGTACAGAAACTTCAGCAGTTGCAGAATTCAGAGGCCAGGTTGCTCACTGACGCAAGATGGTTTAAGCTAGGCATAGGCAACCTTCGGCCCTCCAGATGTTTTGGACTACAATTCCCATCCCTGACCACTGGTCCTGTTATCTAGGGATCATGGGAGTTGTAGGCCAAAACATCTGGAGGGCCAAAGGTTGCCTATGCCTGGTTTAAGCATATTACATAGATCCTGGCCTGACTGTGCTGGCTGCCAATCAGTTTCCAGGCCCAGTTCAAAGTGCTGGATTTGACTGATAAAGCCTTAAATGGCTCAGGACCACAATACCTCAAGGACCATGTCTCCCTGCATGAATGGACCCAGACACTGTGATCATCCTCTGAGGCCTTTGTGTGCCTCCCGCCACAAGAGGTCTGGAGGGTAGCAATACAAAAATGGGCCTTTTCTGCGGTGGCTCCCCACTTGTGGAATGCTCTCCCCAAGGAGGTTTGCCTGGCCTCTTCATTACATTTCTTTAGGCACCAGGCAAAAACCTTTCTCTGTAACCAGGCTTTTGGCTGATTAAACAATCTGTGGCCTTTTAAATGTGTTTGTGGGAGGGGGATTAATCTGTGGCCTTTTAAATGTGTTTGTGGGAGGGGGATTATTGGTTTGGGGTTTTTTGTGATGCATTTTTGTTCTCATTTTGTATTTTTCTGTTGTGAACCACCCTGTGATCTTCGGATGAAGGGTGGCATTCAAAATAAGCAAATAAATAGAGCCATCTCCCCAGTTCAACAGGTATTCTGCTGATGATTATCCAAATAGAAATCTATTCATTTACCTGTAGCCTTCCAGGTGTTGCTGGACTTCAGCTCCTCTCAGCATCAACTAATATGGCCAGGAGTTGGGGATGGTGGGAGGAGTTGTCCAGCAACATCTGGAGGACCTTAGATTCCCCATCGCTGCTGCAGATCCACACCACAAATAAAGTGAAATCATAGTGATGGTAATGTAAGTTGGCTTATTCTATATAAAATATTTGTTCACTTCTAACTATGCATTTTATATTGAACTGGAAGCAATAGTACCTTTTTTCTTTGTAACAAGTAGAACTACTTCTCATTGTTTTAAGATATCTGAATTTAAGAACACGGCTAGTCAGCCACCACCTGCATTTGGGTTTGGAGGACAGCAGGCATCGGCTTTTGGATCATCAGGTAGGGATTTGTTTTGGCTGGTGGTGGGTTGAGGTTTGCATATTCTTAGTTCCGATAGTCCTGGGATTATTATCGTTTCTTTGACCTTACTATTGCAAACTATTGCTTTTCTTTGTGTGACAATTGCAGCCTTTCCTGTGGATAATAAATCTGCTCAAGCCTTCTCCTTCAAACCAGCTTCTGAACTTGGCAGCATCTCCTCTGGAAGCACACCTGCGTTTGGGAGCCTCACAAGCAGCCAGGGCACCCCGTCTTCCACCACTGCGCCTCATGCCGTCAGCTTTGGAGATCAACCTGCTTCATCGGCATCTTCCTTTTCATTTAAAATGGCTACAACCACTCCAGGTGGGTTTGGAGCTTCTGGTTTTTCAGGGTTTGGCAAACCTTTTCCAGCAAGTTCCCCGGAGACTGCGCCTGCGTCGGTGTTTGGGACAGCGGCCATTACCCCTGCTTTGAATCCCGGATTTGGCAAATCTTTTCCTGCCAGCTCCTCAGACTCCACATCTGCTTCGGTGTTTGGAACAGCTGCTGCTTCCGCTTCTTTTAATTCGGGGAACACACTGTTTGGGCAGCCGGCAAGTCTCTTTGGGGGTAATGCAACATTGCCCCCTTCCACAACCCCTCCCAGCACCACCTCTGCAAAGTTATTTACCCCAGAGTCGGAACTGTCTGCTGAAGAACTGGAGCAATTTAAGGCGAAGAAATTCACACTCGGAAAAATTCCTTCCAAGCCACCACCAGCAGCACTTCTAAATCTGTAACGTGGCCTGAGGTTGTTCTTACTATCTTTTCCGGTGTGTGTGTGTGTGTGTGAATATCAGAGACACTTTGATTTAATCCTTCGGAAGTTAAATTCATCTATGGTGCACCATATTGTTTCAGAGAAGTTACATTTGTTTCTAGAAATGTGTGATCCATTTGACTTGTTGGCTCCAGAATGAATATTTAACTTGAGAGTATTGCATAGCAAAATGTAGCTTTGCAATGAACTTGAAAATGTAGGAAACCCAAGCTGTTCTTTTCTTTGGTAGAGTTGGCTTCCATACTTTATGGCAATGAAATGTTGTGCTAATAATCTAAATCATATCTTTTGGACACACCAGCTATTCCCCAGCTATACCAAAGTTATAGAACCCACAACCCCTCCCTGCCCTTTTGTTGCTATAATCTGGCCTCAACAGCTTCAGTACCACACTAGTCCTCAGCCTTAGCTTTTCTAGCAATAATTGGTTGATTTAAATGAGCACATCTATCTGCTGTGATTTGGTGCTGGGATCAGTTGTTACCACAGTGCTCTGCCTTACTGTAATTCTGAGTATATCCTCTTAGCACCTAGTTTACTAAAGCCTTCCTCTGTGTGTGACTGTTTTAGCACAACATAGAAAGCAAACAATAGTATAAACTAGCTATCCTTCCTGATAGCAGTTGGGCTTACCCTCATTTTCTGTGAGGTATAAGGACTTCAGTTTCATGCAAATCCTTTACTTTTATTTTATTTTATTTTATGCGTACTGCAAGTGTGTGCCTTTGTTTGGTCATTCTGATGCCCCAGACAACAAAAACCACTTTCTCATCAGGTAAATTTTGGTACAGAAATCAGTACTGAATTTGATTATGACACTGAATTATTTTTGTTTCAATTTTACTTGTGGTTAATGATGGTTTTAATTTTAATGTCTGCCGCCCTGGGACTTTTTTGGTGAAGGATGGATTACAAATATCTAAAACAACTAAATGAATTGCTAGTCATTGACAATAGTAAAGATTAAGCCCCACGCCATCTCCTGTCTGTGCACACAACCACTTTTGCACTTAGAACTTCATGCGAGAGACTCGTCGTCAAGCAGATCAGTTTGAACTTCGGATCCCTGCTTCGCTTCGCACATGGTGCCCCACCTCTTACCTTTTCATCCAGCGTCAATAGCTGAGCTGTGTGCAAAAGCTGCCAAAATCGTGGGCATAACCAGCCACCCTCCTTTGCCTGCCCATGTGAATGTAAATAATGCGTAGTTGCAAAGGGTCAGTAACTTTCGCATGAAGGGAAAACATTATGTAAACCGATGATTTTTTAAAAAGAGAGTGAGAGCAGGTCTTTTATTTCCGTGCATTCATTTTGTACTGAAAATGAAAATTTAATTGATAGCTATCCAGCTGGTTTAGAGACCTTTTAATAGAAATGCATGACCCCATAGTAAAGGTAAATACGTAAAGGACCCCTGGACGGTTAAGTCCTGAGGCGACTATGGGGTTGCAGCGCTCATCTCGCTTTCAGGCCGAGAGAGCTGGTGTTTGTCCACAGATAGCTTTCCAGGTCATGTGGCCAACATGACTAAACCACTTCTGGCACAACGGGACACCGTGACAGAAGCCAGAGTGCATGGAAATGCCGTTTACCTTCCCGTCGCAGTGGTGGCTATTTATCTACTTGCATTGGCATGCTTTTGAACTGCTAGGTTGGCAGGCGCTGGGACAGAGCAACAAGAGCTCATCCTGTCACAGGGATTTGAACCGCCAACCTTCCAATTGGCAAGCCCAAGAGGCTCAGTGGTTCAGACCACAGTGCCACCCGCGTCCCATAATGACCCCATAGTATGCCACCCTGAATACTATGCTTTCAACTACTACGGGTGGGGGGAGTGGGAAGGAATGAAGTGAAAAATAGTTATGTGTCCTCACGTCTCAGACTAGTTTCATGTGATTATGATCACTACTTTCTTTGAATTATAGAATGTGAGAGTCATTGATTTTTCACTAATGTAAGTCAAATTTAGAATGGTTTGATGTTTAGCAGGCACACTGCTTCTGTCCTGAACATCTAAGGCAGGCAGGGCTAGGGAAGCCACAGAGCTCTCCCCATGTTGCTGGGCTCCAGCTCCCATCATTCTCAGCTGGCATGTCCAATGGTCAGAAATGATGGAAGCTGGAATTCAGCAACGTCCAAGGGGCCGAAGGTTCTCCTGCTCTGATAGGTACGTGTGTGTAGAAATTTGTCTGCTGTACAAAAGTAACATAAGCATTTCCTGCTCTGTCCACACTGGCCTCTGGTTCCTGGAAGGTTGCCCAGAAAAGAATGCAGCTCATGGTTCCCTAGGCTGCCTTGAGAGCATGCCTATATCTTCTTTTGTTGAAGGAGTCCACCCTTCCTTGCCAACTCCACATAGCCTTAAGCAAACTGGCCTTTTTGTCTGAAGGCATGTTTACAGAAAAGCTTTGGAAATCCCCAAAGACCGATACTGTAATTAATTAATCTCTTTATCCTTTGCAGATCTACTTAGCTGCTGTTCCCTCTTGAAATAAAAGCACAGGGCAATTTATAAACTCAGGCCATTAATTTAGATATCAATACCCCCTCTCAATGTTGATATCCAAAACGCTACAAGGAATGCTTTACTACAGACATGAGGAGTCTAATTGCCCTTTTCCCTTCGGTCATAAAGTAATTGTCAATAAAAGCAATTAGGTTTGCCTTCCACAGTGCATTCTCCCTTGTATTCCCGCTGTGTGCAATAGATACTTCTAGTGCTCTATTGCTTTTCAAAATAACTGTGGAGCAGAAAGCTTATCTGCTTCTTAGAGTCCAGCAACCAGATCTATGACTTTGCCAAAGCAATGCTTACACTTGGGGGTGGGGTGCTTGTGGTGGCAGCTGATTCCGTAAGTGCATTAAGCGCTGTTGTAGCATGTCGGCAGTGCCATGCTAGTAAGCTTACAGATGGGGTAAATGCAAGGCCATTGATGCTGCTGAGCTCAGGTCCTGCTTTCAGGCTCCCCGTAGGCAACTGGTTGGCTGCTGTGAGAACAGGATACTGGACTAGGTAGGCCATTGGCCTCATCCAGCATATGTCCTTTGACAGGCCAGGCCCGTCTGTATGATAAAAAATAGTTCTTTCCAGAAGGTTTGGCAATAAAATCCAACAATGGCATTGCCAGGACCACTTTAGTTCCATGTGGTCAGGCTGCCCAAGGCATTTATTAATCTGGGCTAATTAGCATTCCCAAGCCTTGACTCACATGTCACAAGGATTCTCTTACCTGCTACTGTTACTTCCTTCCATTCTTCAGACTTTATTAAAAGGCAATCCAGAATGAAATTGGTCAGTGAATGTGAACAATGAATGGACCTGTCTCATTCATCACCATCACCCGCCTCCAGGAACATAGCCTGGTCCTTTTTGAGTAAGCCCAGCCGTACTAGCAGAATGTTACAAACCCAGATAGATTAAAATATTAGCAGCTGTGCTGGCCTCACTGAGTAATAAATGTCAAGGAAGAGAGGTGCTCTTTAGTGCTAAATTGGAGTAGAAGTCAATCCAGAGAAAACCCGATTGACTCTTGCTCCAATTCTGCGCTAAACAGCAGCTTTCATCAGGGGAAAGTGGCAGGACCAGTGGAACAGTGGAGGAGCCCTCCATGTAAGACAGCTTCCTATGTTCAGGTGCTAATCACAAAATTACCAGAAAGTGTATATCTAGTGTGATATCACATGTACAGGTTATGCTCCCACGTCACAGTGCAGTTGGCTGATTCTGAAGAGTGCTGGTTGATCATGCAGAGGTTCCTCAACTAAGGAATGGGAACCCTCATCAATCAGCGTACTTGCCCAGCCCCATGTTGGAAACTTGTGCAATGAACTACTCCCCTTCAGACTCTGCTGACTGGAAGGAAGATAAGCAAACCAGAGGCAACGTCAGCAAGGAAGAAGAAAATCTGGGCCGGGGACTTAGGGGCAGGGCTGTGGGCTTCAACAGGTAGCCCAGTTAGGCCTCTCACATCAGCCCCAAACTTAGAAATATGCCATATTCAATTTCCAGCTTTCATACAGTGGTACCTCGGGTTAAGAACTTAATTCGTTCTGGAGGTCCGTTCTTAACCTGAAACTGTTCTTAACCTGAAGCACCACTTTAGCTAATGGGGCCTCCCACTGCCGCTGTGCTGCCAGAGCATGATTTCTGTTCTCATCCTGAAGCAAAGTTCTTAACTCAAGGTACTATTTCTGGGTTAGCGGTGTCTGTAACCTGAAGCTTATGTAACCCGAAGCATATGTAACCCGAGGTACCACTGTATTTCCAAATTGCTCTTACCAGTATATTGCATGCAAACTGCCACATCCCAGTTACACAAGCTGATTGGTGGTGAAAGGGTGGGAAGAAAACAAACCAACTTCAGAGGTGTTGATCCTACAACTGCGATTACTTTGGAGCAGGGATGGAGAACCTATGACCTGCCGGATGATGTTGGACTGGGGCTGATGGGAACTGGAATTGGAATTCATCACCATCTGGGTGGCTGCATGTTCCCCATTCTTGCTCTACAGCGAACTTTTTAAAAAGGGTTGCTCGAGAAGATTTAGTGTCTGTGCTCTTGTTGCTTTGTGTACTCAGTGCTTTCCTGTCAGCCTTTTAGCCACATCCCTGCAAAACCTCTTGCTTTATTCTTGCAGATCACATGAAATGTGGTTCCAGCATATGCTCTGTCATGTGCTCAAGGTAATTAGATTGCTTCTGATTATGCAGAATGGGTCTGATGCTCCGGACATGTGCCCTTTTTCCATTCTTGCTTTATTTAGTCTTGGGAGTGTAGATGTAGCATCTACACTATACAAAACGGTCAAAGGAGGCGCTTGCCTTATACAGTAAAACCAATGCAATTTGAACCATGCCTGTGCCTTAACAAAGGTGTAAGGGTAAGCATGCCGCAGTAATCTTAGAAAATTCCAGTGTAGAATGTAAGAGCCCTGTTGGTCTATCATGTTTCCCAGGGTGGCCAACAAGATGCAACAGTCTTGGTCCCCAGCAACAGCAGACCCTCCAAGTTCCCTATTTTCCAGGGACAGTTCTGGATTTACAGAAGCCGTCCCGGTTTCTGATTTGATTATGGAGTGTTGGAGGGTATGGAGTTATGCGACCCCCAAGCCAAGGCAGCCTTGTATGAGAAAACTTTTTTAAATGTTTAATGTTTTATTATGTTTTTATATGGAAGCTGTCCAGCATGGCTGGGGCAACCCAGTCAGTTGTGAGGGATATAAATAAAATAAATTATTATTATTACTACTACTATTATTATTATTATTATTATTATTATTATTATTATTATTAATTACTGAATAGGACATGCATATTTTCATCAGAGAAATGTTGGAGGGTATGCAACAGGTATCTAGAGGCATGTTGCCTCTGATCTTGGAAACAGTAAATAAATCATTACCATAAACCCTTCATTTAAGATAGTTGCCAGGTATAACTGAAGGCCAGGCCCACCTCCCAGTTGTCCAAACTCTGCATGGTGCCCCCCCCCCAATATGCTCTGACCTGGGCTCCCCTCAATTCCTACCACAGTTCACATTATTTGTGCTGACTACTCTGGGAGTTCATTTCAGCTCTATTACTTCATGTAGATTGGATACTGACATGAGGAAGCCCAATGCAGCATGATCAATAAAAGGCATAATTCATTTGAGGCCAGGGTGTTATAATATGTAGTTCTCAAAAGCTGCATGGCCTAGACCCCTAGAGCATATAATCTGGATAAAGAAGATCAAATTGTCCTATTTTCAAAGCCACAGTACGTACACTTTAAAACGCCTGCTGTCAAGTGCCCTCAGATGCATGACATGGGCTGAAACGTCTCCAGAAAATTGCACGAGGGACCTTGATCTACTGTCGTGTCTGCTGACAGTACTTCCTCTAATTTTTCAAGATAGCAACTCTTGCAACTTTCTCCACACAAGAAAGAATGCCCATGGAATCAACAATTTTCTCGTCTACTGGGAAATGTCAAATCCTGCCTCCTTAAAAAAAGAAAAGAAGCAGGGGCTAAATAAAAATGTCCAATGCATATCCCCCCCCCCCATTTCAAGTCCTCTGTCTGTCTATGTTTACAACCTTTTGCTCAATCCACAGTTGTGTGTGTCCAGTGCGCTTGATCTGGTCCCTGCGATAACAGCATTTGCCCCTTTCATGAAAGTGAGTGAGAACGCCGTTGCACACAGAGGAGCTTCATGTGCTCCTGCACCCCTAGGGAGCATTTGGATTCAGGCACTGATGTGGCATCTTTTTTTTGCGCAAGCTGTTTTACAACCTGGAAATATGTTTTTTTCCACTGCACATGACATTTTCTTCCAGATGAGCTTCAGATTTGGAAAAAATCCCAATGACCTTACCTTAATGGTTTAATAAAAACCTTGAAAATTGTTCTGCCTTTTTTTAAAGGCAGGAGAGGGGAATCTGTGGTCCTTCAGATATCTTTGGACTACATCTTGCAACATCCCTGAGGTAAAATGGGAATGTACCTTCCTCTGCCCCCCCCCCCACTACGGAAGTGACGGTGCAGGAGGGGTTGGGAGAGATGCTTCACCTGACCTCATGGGTGGGCAGGGTCTGGCTGGGGCTGATGGGACTTGGAGTCCAACAACATCTGGAAGGGCCCTGATTCCCCTTCCCTGTTTTCACCCCTTTGAGCTGTACATCTACAGCACAAGCATATAACATGTCTACTCGTCTTGTTGAATTCACTGGGACTAACTTCCAGGTAAGTGGATATAGAATTTGAATCAGTGAAGAGTTGGAAGGGACCAACCACAAGTACAGGGATCTTTTGCCCAACATGGAGTTCGAACCCGTGACCCTGACTCTCAAATTGATGGCTTAATTACGGTACTTGTATTGAAAGTACGGAGTGTTTTGTTTTGTTTTAAAAGCACCCCCTCTTCCTTTTTGTATTGCAAAAATAATCATTAAAATGATTGACGTTTTAAACCCCGAATTCATGCAGGAAAAGCCAACTGAGAATATTAAATCACAGTATGTCAGCATTGCTATAGGCAGCCATTCCATTGGACTGATGTACTGTTTAATTCCAGCTACTCTGTAAAGACTGTAACTTTAGCCTCATGTCCAAGTTTGCCGTTTTCCTCCTTCCTCCAAATCCCTTTTTCCTTTCATGTCATGTCTTTTAGATTGAAAGCCTGAGGGCAGGCCCTGTCTTACTGCTGATTTTTGAAACCCACTCTGGGAGCCCTCCCCTCCCCTTTCTGATGAATAGGAGGCTAAAAATGTTTTAACTACTTAAAAACAAATTACCGGTACTGCCAGATATAAGCACTTGCTTTATTTATTTATCTCTTTCTCTGCTAGCCAATCAAAGTCTTTCTAGACTTGCTTACTGTAATTCTGCAACATTTAGCTGATTAATAGTGGGATTAAGCAATTCAAAATGTTTTGATTGATTACTCAGGGAGATTGTTTAAGGCTCATTGGTTTCCTTTCTTTTTAAGATTTCCCTCAAGACAGCCGTTCTAGAGTGACAGACTAAGAAGGCGTAGGTTTATTTGAAGCAATGTGACAAGAAAACATCCTTTGTTCTTAGGGATGCCCTGTGTGTACTGAAACCTCAACTGTCACCTAGTGGCAGCCATTCTTTCAGACTAGCTGAACTGTTGCCTTCCAGCTAGCCTGGAAAAACTTGTTACATTTTCAGCTGGTGGATGAACTTGTTCTTTTCCTCTTCCCTCTGCACCTTGTTTTCCTTTTGTGCTGTGCTTTTTAGATTGAAAGCCCGACGGCAGGGCCTGCCTTATTTACAATATTTGAAAGTGGTGAGGCACTGGTAATAGGCAAATGTCTCTATGAATGTAATGAAGAAACAAGAATTTCAGGATCTTCATGGAAATATGAGATGATATTCAGCATTATGGGCAAAAAAAAGCACATATTATTAGAAGGAAAAGCCATCTCTAGTATTTTATTTTGTATTCCCTAACATAAGGCATCAGAGCAAAATAACTTAAGCCAATAAACAAATGTGCCCTTAACTCTCAGCTAATGCCAACTCATTGAGGTTAGAAATTTCTGATAAATCAGTTAGTTTTTATTAGTAGTACAGTGGTATCTCTGGTTACAAACTTAATTCGTTCTGGGGGTCTGTTCTTAACCTGAAACTGTTCTTAACCTGAGGTACCACTTTAGCTAATGGGGCCTCCTGCTGCTGCCGGGCCGATGGCGTGCAATTTATTTTATCATCCTGAGGTAAAGTTCTTAACCCGAGGTACTACTTCCGGGTTAGTGGAGCCTGTAAACCGAAGTGTTTGTAACCTGAGGTACCTCTGTAATAATACATAAATTATTATACCCCATACACCTGGCTGGGTTTCCACAGCCACTCTGGGTGGCTTACAGCAATACAGAACAGGAATCAACTATGAATATTCAAACCACAGCCCTAATTTAAAGCACAGAAGATTTGAGTCCATCTAAGATGGTCAAATAGATGCCATCATGATGGAGTGGCGTGAAACAAGTGAGATGTTATTGTGACACCACAGTGGTGCTTTTACAGTCATTTTGTAAAAGTGAATGAATGATAGTCTTTGTGTCAGTTGCAATAACTAGAAGCAGCGTAACCAAGCTCATTACACATATTGCCGCCATGTAATTAGCAATTTCATATCACATTTGATGTTCAAGATTAGAAAACTGCTAAGTCACTTAGTTTGCTATTCTTTGGTTTACAAATGAATAGAGAGAACAGGAATGATATTGTGAGTGTATTGTTTAATATCACACAGAAAAAAACAGACATTTTTGTTCTTGTCCCATTGGCCATTATGTGAGGCAGTGAGGCAGCTACCTCAGGTGGCAGGTGCTTGGGGGGCAGGAACCGACAGCAACGTGTTAAAGGACAGATCAGTGTGTGGCTTGGGACCTACCCAGCACCCTCTGAGCTTAAATGTGATGGAGGATCCAGAGTCATCACCAGTGTTGAAGATTCAACTGTTAATCTGCTTGGTTTAAGTATGAGGGCATAACTTCCTCAATCAAATTAGAGCTCTCCAAAGCGGTTCTGAAGTAAATAAAAATATATTGGGCGAGCTGATCATGAACCACCTCCCTCACATTTATTTTGGAAGGGCTTGCGCTAGAACCCAGTCTTTTGTTTTTAACAATTTTTTTTCTTTGGAGCAGTCAATCTCCACGTCACAGCCCAAACTGCTTTTGAAATGTCTGTCACTTTTGAAAGCGACTTGCCATGAGGCGTGTGGGGTGCTGTGCTTTGATTAAATTTCCTGTGAGCGCACGGAATTCATTTTATTGTTCTTTGGGTCTTTGCCATTAATTTGTTCTCATCATTAATTTTTCATTTTGCTTAACACGAAACACAGGTAGGAATGGCAGAAAGGGTGAGGGACAAGGAGCTAAAGGGAAGTTACATAAACCTACAAACACTTTCCAGTTCACAAAGTTGCTTGAGCTATATCATATGACAACATGCAGACTTCTGCGGCAACAATCTAACACAGTCACTACTCTGGAATTTATCACATGACAAGTCTTCAAAGTATATAGATATAAATCTTTGTGTGTAACCAGACAAACAATGAGTTATGCATGGACATTTTTGTTGTCTGAGCTGCTTCTGAGTACTATGTTGATATGAAGTTTGCTTACAGGTCTCTGGGAGAAGTGGAGCTGTAGCCTCTAACTTCCTATAAGAACAGACTGGTGTGTTTTCCAGTCATAACATTTGGTGGGGCAGGACTGAACCCCTAGCAGTCATATGGAGGCCATTTTAAATCTTGAATAAAGGTTTCTTAATGTGGAGTCAACTACGTGTAGGAGTTGGTCACAGTGAGCATCCAGATTTACCAGCCATACAGAGTGTGTGATACCGCACTACCTTTTCAAAAATAGCTCCAACCCTATTTCCACACCCAAATAATCCTGATTAGTTTATGAAGACTTTCCTGTACCTTTAAAAGCTGCATAGAAGGTAGACAAGTTTGCCACCCCTGAATTCTGCATCACTGTGATAAAAGTGATGACACTGTGTCACAACTTTTACTGACACGCAACAGGGGCTTGCTTAGACTCATGAGCTAACAGACAAACATGGATACGGCAAAGTGGCTCTGGCCCACAATTTAATGCTTTGATTTAGAACTTGGTCAATATAAAAGTTTCCCCCCAAATGCTTACAGCATCTTTTTTATCATTTATAACAACTCTCACACATTACGTAATTCAACACAAGAGCTGTCCTGGGCTCACAAGCCACAGTACTGAAGCAATAAAGATCATTGAAGTGGGATAGCTCAGTCAGCTGAGCATGAGACTCTTAATTTCAGGGTTGTGGGTTTGAGCCCCACATTGGGCTGCCCAGATGACAAGATCCCTTTCTTGGAGTTCCATTCAGCTTCTGGAACACGGCTAATTCAGTCAGTTTGGAGTCCATTAAACAATAATATTTTGCTCCATAATATCGCCTCAAAGGCTTTACTCAAGAATGAATCTACAATAGGGCATTCCCACCACATGTGATAATATGTGACCCCAGTGGTGGGTTTCTTTTGCCATCTTCATGGTGGCTCTCTGGTATTAAACAAGGCTGTGTAGCACCTAAGTATCCTTTTGTGCGTTCCCTAAGGGCTCCTCTCATATTATGTAAAGATCTGTACATCTTGTCACATGGAAGGAAAATAAATTTGTTGGAGAAAATGAGAAATACTATATTTTGACATTAGACCTCTTGGTGGAGTTTTTCTATAATGCCTTGGTCATTCCTGAAGTATATTAGCTCCAGTAATTCTTGCTGCTAGGTGGCACTGATTCCATTATATAAATTTTTTTCCCCCAAATATACTCCTGATCCTTTAACCACTATCTGGAGAGCAGAAATGGTCTCCAAAGAAAGCAAGAGCTGGTCATCCCTGAACATCTGTAGGGATTAACAACTTGGTGTAAGATAAACAGCTACACCCTCTGTGAAAGGTGCAAGATTGCTCCAGAAATGCCGGAGACGCAAAAGGCCATTGCATCTAAGCAAAGCTGTTAAAAATCCCAGTGGATGTAGAAAGTGAGAGGCATGAGTCATAAGCACATGAGCTGGAGGGAGGGAAAGGAAAGCCAAAGACACAAAATCATGCATCTCTCCTTAATGCCATCACATGATGAGCCCTGGGGCTTTAATTTAATCAGAAGGGAGGAGGGCAGCAGGCAAACTTTATTCCCAGTTCTGTTCTGAGGAGCTTTGGAGAAACAGCAGGCTGATCCATGCAAGTTCTGTGCTTGTGAGTCCAGCTGTGCATTTCCAGTTATGAAGGGGGCCTGCCTCTTCTTCCTCCTTGGATACCTGCTTGCGGCTGAAGGAGTTCAATCTGCTGTAGCCACCAGACGTGAGTGCCTTGCTCCCCCCTTCTCTATGCTCCCTAGCACAGCAAAAATATTACTCGCAATAGCACTGTTCTTACATCTTTAAGAACAGGTTGATCTGTAGGAATAACAAGTGAAGTCCAGAGGTAAGTCGAAGCATCCAGATCAAGATGCTAGCAGCACAAGATCAAGGGTCAGGGCGAATGGGGGCATCACCCATTTGCAGAGATGGAGTTTTAAGAATGATGGTGATGCTTTCACCATCAATAGACCTGAGCTATACCCACCTACTTGGGGGTATCAATGAGCTCAGTGTGGTTACTTCTGAGAGGGTAAGTATAGGACTGAACGATTGCATTCCATATTCAAGATCAATTAGTCCAGATTAGAATGGCTGGGGAAACCCAACCAGATGGGCGAGGTATAAATTAAAAAAATAATTGTTGTTTTTGTTGTTTTTAACCTCTATTAACTTTTAATCAATTACTCTGGGTAATGAGAATTTCCCCCTTCCTTTCCAATGCTTTCTTACAGGGGGCAGGGGTTCTGATTCATACTTTTGAATTTGGAATACAGGAGGGGAATTAACCTTTCTGAATTAATTGGCAGGGAGTGTGAAGTCTGCATGTGGCGCAAACCTGATTTTATTTCTGAAACCTCGCTCTCCAGACTTCGTCAAATGTTGCTGGACTGGATAAGTGATGGCATTTTGGTTGGTTGCAGAGCTATACACTGCATACCAACTCCCTCTGCCTCCTGTAGCAACAGAGATTGAGGGAGACAACGCTTCTCATGACTCCTCCATAGGATATGGTGGTGTTGCCATCTTTCTTTCCAGCAGGGCTCCAGTGGACCCCTCACTCGGTGATGTCCCTTAGGGGCTGATTGCATACTACATACACATACCACTTGTTTTATTCTTGATGTAGTTCAGCCATTTACAGAATCACAAAATTGTAGAATTGGAAGGACCCTGGGGATCATCTATCCCAACCCCCGACAATGCAGGAATATGCAGCTGTCCCATATGGGGATCGATCCTCCAACCTTGGCATTATCAGCACCATGCTTTGGCCAGCTGAGCTATCCAGGCATGCTGCTTAATGCCATCATTTCTAAGCAGCATATTATAAGGTTGCCAAAAGGGATACCACTTATATAAAGACATGCCCCAGCAGCATTCTTTTGAAAAATGAAAAAAAGAAAGAAAGGAGGAGGATGTTAAAATGGTAGAGGGGTTGCACGGCTTTTTCCGCTCCAGTTTCTCCCCCTGCCCCAATGTGTGAGGGTGCAAGCACACACTTTGAACTTGGAGTAGGGAGAATCTCTTGGGGAGCAAATTTTGTATCTGTGAAATTGGAAGTGGGGAGAAAGTAGAGCAGCCCCCTCTCCTGCCACTTCTGCTTTAAACCAATTGTTGGGGCATTGTTGCACACCATAGTTCCTAACATGTCACTTGCCCCTTAGGGATATGGATGAGTGGAAGAAAGATTTGGGCAAGCTCTGCGCAAAAATTACAGCCATAGTTAATATAATAGCGCAGGGACGATATGACTTCAAATTTCCTTCTCTGTCGACTCCACCTCTCATGTTCAGAGTTGATTTCATCTCTTGTCTGGCCCTGATAAGAGAGACTGGGGAGTTATCAGCACTTTAGTGTTTTAATATGAATGCAGGGCCTATAGGAACAAGATACAGCTTTGCATGGTGCAAGAGCAAACATCATTTTCCTCTTTCTATGTGTGCTGCACATGTGGAGCTCAGGATATGGAGAAGGGCTCAGTGGTAGAGGATCCGCTTTGTATGCTTTGCATCCAGGTTCGATCCCAGGGATCTCAAGGCAGGGCTGAGAGAATCCCCTGTCTGAAACCCAGTCACTGTAGACAGTAGGGAGGTAGATGAGCCTGTGGTCTGACTCAGTATAAAGCTGCATTTCTGTTCTCAAAACCTAGGGTATTATTAAGCATGCAATGTGAGCATATTGAGAAATCGACATGAGCTGGATGCTCTGTGCCCTGCAGGTCTTATTGGTGCCAGTGACACCAATTCAGCTCTCTTCTGGGGCATACAGAAGCCATGGGGAAGGGGGAATCTCAACTTGGGACCATGACCAGGACAGAGTTCAATCCTTCTGTCCACACCATGGTCCCAGTCTGGGTTGATCTCTCCTGTGATTGCTATTGATAAAAAACAACAACACTCCACTACATAGCCACATATGAAGCTTCCAGATACTGGATCAGACCATTGGCTCATCTAGTTTAGTGTTGTTTACATTGACTGCCAGCAGCTCTCTTGGGTTTCAGACTGGGTCCTATCCCAGCCCTACCTAGAGATTCTGGGGATTAAAACCAGGACCTTCTGCAGTCAAAGAAGATGCTCTCCAACTAAGCTACAGCCCTTTCCCCAAGGTGACCAGGAGGGGATTGTGAATTTGCATATGGGTTGTGCACGCTGAATGCCACGCCTAGTTTGACCATCAGATGTGCAGGATGAACGTGCTCAAAACTTCTGCAAAATCTATATGCTCCTCCTGTGTCCTTTGAAACCCTGAACGTCAAATGATTCCTATCTCTCTGAACCAGGGCTGTGTTGAGGGAGCACAAAGAGCTCTTATGTTTGCTGTTTTCTCTCAAGAGGCAGCCCATATGCTTGGAGCAGAGAGGCGAGTCCAGGAGGGCGAGAACAGTTCTCAGCCCAGCCTCACTTCTAGGATTGTTTAGTTTGACGATCATGAGATCAATCAGACTTTCTTCCAGGAAAGAGCATAAAGGGCTCGGCTTATGAGTTGCAAGCTCAAGATCACTTGACACAGTTGGGGTGTCTGCTACCTCCCACTTTCCATCTTAAGACCCTTAGCCACATCTCTCTCTCTCTCTCTCTCTCTCTCTCTCTCTCTCTCTCTCTCTCTCTCTCTCTCTCTGCCATCTAGACTGATGTAGCATTCTAAAGAACTTGAAACCATGCGTAGCACTTTTTAAAATTCTATTTTAAGGTTGGCCTACTAGAGCTTGACCTACTTTCTTTTCATGGCCCAACATGGCCGCTATGACTGTTCTCCAGTTATGGATTTCACTAGGGGCTGCCACACAGGATGCCTGCCTGGGGCTCTTAGTCCTGGGCCTGGGGGTCTTGTAAGGTGTAGGGGAGCACCACACCTCTGTCAATCATGAGCCAGGTGTGAGTTGGCACATTGCTGCCAATGAGATGTCAAAGCCAGGCTAGCTAAGTAAAAATATGATTATAAATGAATAAATAAATTCCCGACCATTCCAGTTGGGGAAGTGATTCTAATCCACATTAGTGATTGTGAATACAAAACCAAGTGGAATGGCAATTGCTTCAGGTGAAAATAATTTGGAGTTATGCATTGCATAGAGTCAGAACTTGCAACCCTTTCTGAACTATTCACCATAATGTTGGCTGTTTTGATGAACAAAGTCTCTCTTCATCTGGTAGCAATTTATTCTTGCTCTTTCATAACAAGGGGGAAAAACTGTCATAGGCATTCTTTCCTTGTTGTTGAGGCTGTCACAAATGTGATCACTGTATGAAGTGTCTTGAAGTTCACTAGAAATGAGCACAATCTTTAAAGGAATTTTTCTACGGCATTCATCCACGAGGCCAGATGATGTGATTAACAATTTCATTTATAATAAGCGATATTTTTATACCAGTAAAGTAAAAAATCCTAATATTTGACTCTTATGCATTTTTCAAGTGGAGGGGGGAGTGGGTAATGAAGTCTCTGTCTCTATGAAGTGGTGGTGAAGTGGAGTTCAGACAGCCTTGAGCTAATGATTTGGTAAGTCATATGTGGAAACTCGGGACGTGGGTGGCGCTGTGGGTAAAAGCCTCAGCGCCTAGGGCTTGCCGATCGAAAGGTCGGCAGTTCGAATCCCCGCGGCGGGGTGCACTCCCGTCATTCTGTCCCAGCGCCTGCCAACCTAGCAGTTTGAAAGCACCCCCGGGTGCAAGTAGATAAATAGGGACTGCTTACTAGCGGGAAGGTAAACGGCGTTTCCGTGTGCAGCTCTGGCTCGCCAGAGCAGCGATGTCACGCTGGCCACGTGACCCGGAAGTGTCTCCGGACAGCGCTGTCCCCTGGCCTCTTAAGTGAGATGGGCGCACAACCCCAGAGTCTGTCAAGACTGGCCCGTACGGGCAGGGGTACCTTTACCTTTACCTTTTATGTGGAAACTCAGTGAGGAAAATGTAAGCGCAAAATTCTGCACCCCCCACAAAAAGGCTTGCTTTTGGACTGCCCTTAGGGAGGTATTTAATAATACTAGCCCTACTCAGAGTTGACACATTGAAAGTAATAGACATGACTAACACAGGTTCATTAATTTCAATAAGTCTACTCTGAATAGGACATCATAGTATATAATCCTTAAGGACCAACATGAAACAGAAACATTTTGTGAAGTCTCCACAAATAAATCAGTGATGTGTGTCACCATCATTGATTTCAGGGGCTCATGTTTGTTTAAACCTTTATCACAGGGGAATTTTTTTTGCCCTGGTGCGACAGATATTTATCTCCCCCCACACTCCATGGGCCAACCTTGCCAGCTAGGGGTCCCACCAACCTATCACAATCAATCAATTTGGTAGGGAATTTGTTTCACCTTTGCATTCCTCACAGGAAAGGTACTGATGAAGCTGTTCCGTCCACAACTCCCCACACATCAGCTGATGAGTTTAGACTTCAGTTCTGCTTTCTGCAGGGGGCTTCTCCATCAGCACATTCCCTGAACAGAAGGAACTGGCAAAGCAGCACCAACTCTACCCCTTGACCATTAGGTGATGTCACCCAGTGACACCGGATGATTGATGGGTGGGCAAGGGGAAATGTCCTTGCAGGCCAGATTGGTGGGCCAAGATTGGCTCATATGCTAGAGGTGCCCCATTCCTGTTTTAGAAGAACCAAAGAATTACCAGGTCGTAAGAATTTCCCACATTTTGAGTTTAGCACCACATTGTATCAGAAGCTCTGGAAGTTAAAAACATCTACCAAAAGCTTTTACAATAATGGGAACTTTTTGAAACCTGAATGAAAATGCAAAGCAGTTGAGCGGAAGGCAGGAACATGCAGCAATCCCATCATATGATCCGCGATTATGATCTTCTGCAAGGTGTAGCCTTAGAAATGTCCTGGCTCCTGGCTCAGATTCTGCTTTTAACAAGTGTGTTCTTGCTCCACTGCAACACACAATTAAGGCAGGCTGTTGATTAATTAAGCCATCTCGAGTAACGTGACAGGTAAGTCATTCCTTAAAGACCTGTGGCAGGGATGTGGAAAGGATTTCTCAACTCTTTACCAGCCCTGCTCACACGAAGCAAGATTTATTTATTTATTTATTTTGCACAGAAATGTCTGTTCCATCCTTCTTGTGCCTCTGCGCTACTCAGAGGGGCTTATGACAATTTAAAATGAAACCAAACCAGAGGGTATGCACTGGTACCCCTGCAAACTCACCACTTTGTGATTGTGGCGCATGTGAACAATACATTGCGAGCTAAGCTTACAAGGAGAGTTTGTGTCATGGTATGAGAACCTGATGGCTCAGTTTGTTCAGTCATGGTGCTGATAGTACCAAGGTTGCGGGTTCAGTCCCCGTATGGGACAGCTGCATATTCTTGTATTGCAGGGGGTTGGACTAGAGGAACCTCAGCGTCCCTTCCAACTCTACAATTCTATGAATGTGAGCAGCTGCTGTGCTTCCTATGATTTCACTCATCGCAGTTATGTAAACATGGACACATGTCAAACAGGCATTCTTTAAACTTCTAAATATAATTTTGTAATCTTCCTTCAAACATCCAGCTGCAATTGGTTTGCATGCAACTATTACTCATTTACAACCCCCCAAAACATTTGTAGAGTGTTCTTGAGAAAGCAAAGATGAGCATTATAGAATGTTCATTTATTCCCCTTTTAGCCTTTGAACATACCACAGGCAAAGGGAAAACCTCAGAGAGTTATAGCTCAGACATGTGCTTTCTTCGCAATGTTTTGTTATGGGGTTTGCCTTGGCAGTTCAGTGTATGTCAAATAAGGCAAAGGGACTGTGCTAACGCTTTCTCCCTTGTTAACCCTTCTTTCTAGAATTTCGAGATGTGATGAGTCGAGGAAGGGCACCTTCTCACGGCAAGTTCCATAGGGGGCTAAGCAGCTGGTCCTCCGATCACAACAACTGGAATGACAAGCTTTACCCATATTGGGAAGAAGGAGATCCCAGATGGAAAGACTGCTGGAAAGGTAAAACATGAAAGATCAGTCTGGCTCAATGGGAGGAGATGCAGGGTCAGTATGTAATAATGTTGATGACACATTGCAAATAGGAACAAGGTCAGAACAGTGTTTTTGTTCTACATTTAACATTTAAAATGGCTCTTATTTTTATGCTAACACTTAGGAATATAGGACGCTGCCTCAGAACTTTTCGACTTTAAAACCTGTTTGTATTTGTGAAAATATTATTTATTGTCATTTCTGAATTATCTGGTCTCTTAGCTTAATAGTGGTGTTTCCCCATCCATTATGCAATTGCTTTCTTTAGTTTTCTGAATATTTTTTAGAATTCCCAGTGGGTTAACAATCTAGTCCTCTTCACTGGGAACTCTGAGAATCGTAGCTTTGTGAGGGAAATTGGGGTCTCCTAAAAACTCTCAGCACCCTCAGCAAGCTACAACCTTGATTTCTGAAGGGAGCCAGACTTGAGTGCTGACAGATCTGTCCAGGGAGTGACTTTAGAACAGGGGAGCACAAATGAAATAGACCTCTGACAATTAGTGAATCAGACTGAATTTTGTGGGAGAGACTGAGCAAACTCTTTCACTCTCATTTGAAATAAAAGTATAAGTTGTTATACTGTTGGTATTTGTGTTGGACCTTCTTCGCCAACCGAGTTTGCGCAGCGACTGGGGTGATGGAATAAAAACTTTCCTGCAATATATTTGCTTACTTTATTTTTCAATAATAAGCAAACAACTGCAAAACACCCCTTCTCACCACCATTCCTCAGCAGCATTCCATAACAGTATTCCTATAAAAGTAGACACTATACCACTTGATCAACTTACATACAGTTTTCAAATAATCAATTAACATATCACATTGCTGCATTCGGTGCAGCAGGTAAACTCCCCCTGCTAATTAGTTAAATTGTTAAGATACCACAGGTGTGCTGAATTGTCAAGAGCTCACAGATGTGCTGCCATGCAGGTTATAATTACAAACACACCTCTGAGTAGCACCATCGGCCACATCAATATTAATAAAACCCAACAATTTGATGCCATGCAAAATATAAAAACAATACATACACATATACATGTTGTTTTTGCGTTTATTATTAGTAGACTGCATCTATATGTGGTGGTCATGTTCTATTATCCAAACATTTTGGATCCATTCAGAGACATTGGAGGTATTAAGAGAATAACGCGATGTAAGTGTTCCTTAGGTCTTTGCTATTACAAAAATAGTTATCTGAGCATATTGAAATCATATTGCTCAATAGTTTCAGACTAACACCTTCAAAATTGATTATTGCAAAAGACGCAATAATTCAAGACACCTACATGCAGATAACGGATAAGTGGAGGATGGCAATTAACATAACAAAACAAACTGCAGTGCAACTGAATTCTAAACCTGTGACATTATCCTGCTTTATTTGAATATAAATTAATGCAATTAAATAACATTCTGAAAAAAAGGGGGGAAGTCTGTTCCATGTTACAGTGTAGTTTTGAAGATCACCAATGAATAAGAAATGTTTTGGAAATATCCTACATAATGTACAGGGTTGCCTATGAGGATAAAATGGAGTGGGGGTGCGGGGAGAAAACATTGCATGCTACTTTGAAATCCTATATGAAACGCGATATATAACCGGAAGTGATAAACAAATGCATCTTGACTTCCTCAGGGGGAAGGGTTGTGGCCAGTCTGACCAGTGACAGTCCAGCTCTGGTGGGATCCAATGTGTCTTTTAATGTGATCCTCAAGTTTCCCAGATGTCAAAGAGAAGATAATGACAGCAATATAATATACGATCAACACTGCATCAACGGCAAGTAATGAAAGTACCCGCATATGCTAGGAGTGTGAATGGTTCTCAGGCTTTGCCCTGTGTCTTGTATCTGTACACTTTCAAAAATTCTATTCTGTACAAAAAAAGCAAAGTGACAGAGCCTCTGTGGCTTGGTGGTGGTCCTGATGGGACTCATAGAGATTTACGGACATTGTGCTTTGACTCCAGTGGGATGGGAGACCCTGGTGATAGGCAGACATATTCCTGATGTACTAGGAAAGTTCTTTACTTCTCCACCTTTTTCAGTTTCTTACATGATACATGGGATAGCTGACATGATATGTTTGCTGGAAGTGACTTGTGGGCTCATAACAGATGAGATTTCCTTGGTTATAATTATGATGCTTCCTTGAAGTACTGTATTTACTTTACAAAAGTTTGATGGGAGTTTCGTGGCATTGCAAGCCACAAATCCAAGTTCATATAAATGCCAGGTCGCTGTTTTAGTCCATAGACAAGTGCAGTGCTGTCCTACGCATGTTTACTCAGAAATAAGGCCTGCTGTGTTCAGCTACACAGCAGCAGATAAAACGTTTTGAGTGTGTTTTAAGTGCAATATCCAATGTGGCACTAGGTGGCGGTGGTGAGCCTTATGGAAAATTCAATGTATTTTTAAAAACGTTTTTTTTAAAAAAGCATTTTCAAAGCGGTTTTTATATGTGTCTAGATTCCACCTGAGTCTTTCCTGACTTTCCTGAAAAGGTTTCCTTCTTTTCATTTTTCCTTTTCTTGGCTTCAAGGTTCTTCTGATTATGCAAATCTTCCCGACCTGTATGTTTACAACTGGACTCAGTGGATTGACGATTGTGACGGGCAGAATTGCTCTCATAACAGTAGTCACAATGTGTTTCCAGATGGCAGACCTTTCCCTCGCCACAAAGACTGGAGGAGGAGAAACTTCATCTATGTGTTTCACACTCTCGGTCAGTCCTAAAAATGCACCTTTAGCTTACTGTGTGATTACTAATAACTAGTAGTACTTGTTGCTACTAATTGTATTTGTTACTTCTAATATTAGTACTTGTTGCTACTAATAAAATCATAACAATAATTATTTAGCTTTAAAAAGAAGACACTTAAGATGCTTTATAAATTTCTTTACATATAAAGAAAGACTTATATGAAATAATGTGGTCCTCATGTGAGAGGACAGTCAGTTCAGAGCTGCTCTGAGACTACAGAAGCTCTTTTGTTGACTTTTCTGAATTTTGGAAGTCAGACACCTTTTTTCAAATGCAGTCTTTCCTGAGTGGATTTACAGTTTATAGGAGAACAGCTCATATGACAGGCATTTAAACAACTCTGGGAAAGCAGGATATATACAATTATGATATGTGTTTGTAATTAGGAAGTGTTTTGATAATGTGCATTTTTAATGGCCGTAGGAGTTTCATATTTAAGGTGGGATTTCTGACTTGAAATGCCCTTTCTGTTTTATTTTCTTTTAACTTTTGATGTTTAGCTTTATCACTTGTCCTTCATATTGTATATGCTACCTTGGGAAGATGTTTATATTTTGTAAGGTGATATGTCTATTAAATAATAAGAAAAAGAATAGAGTTGTTTCTCGTCTGTTTCGATCTAGTTGGTGAGAGATAATAAAGTTATTTTCTAGCTCCCCCTGGTATGTCCTCTTATGCCTTCCATGATATGAGCAGTGATTGCGCAACAGAAAACAATGGGGAGGGATCCTAATTCAGTGGTGGAGCATCCATTTTGCACCTATTGGTAGTCAATGCCAGTATTGGTTTATTCAAGTTTGTACAGTCACAGTGAGACTGTCTTGGGCTTTTAAGTGCAAGTGGATAGAACGTTGATGTTGGATGGAGGCAACCTGTGTCCAAATTCACGCTCCGTCATGAACTTAAATGAGTGAGCTTGGTTTAATCTCCATCTCTCCCCGATCTCATCCCAAAGAGCAGTGGAGGTAAAATGGCAAAACCACCACAAACATTTCCCTGACCTCTGTGTAATAATGATTGGAACAAATGCAATCCCTTTTTAGAACTGTTTTCAGAAAGTTTTATTGATTTATTTACTAACTTGTGGGAAAGGATAAGTGTGTTTACCTACTCGAGTGAAATGGGTGCCTATGTTCAAAATGGAAAAAATTGCAAGCCTGACCAGTTCCACAGTGATAATCCTTTTTTTCCCATATTTCCCCTTTTTTGCAGGCCAGTATTATCAAACGACGGGAGGTTCTTCAGCTATGGTGTCCGTCAACACAACAAATATCACACTTGGCAATCAAATTATGGAATTATCAGTTTATAGGCGAAATTATCGATCGTTTCAACCAGTAGCCACAGCAAATGTTGTTTATGTCGTAACAGGTAAGTGGGTAGGTTAAATAAATAATAACTTAGCAAACCTGAATGGTTTAAATAACATAGTACAATAGTGTTTTAATTGTATTGTGTGCATGTGAACTTTGTATACCACAACAAACATTGGTTTGTGCGAAGACATCTCCTAAATATGAGAGCTTCGTCGAATTTTGTTACCTCTATGGTTTTTCAGTTCCCAAGGATTACCTATCTTGAGTCCAACCACAATCTCATCCTTTTGCTTGACTTCATTTTCTATGCAGATAAAATCCCTTTCTATGTGAACATGACTCAGAAGAATGATCGCAACGCCTCAGACTACATTTTCATCAAGGATATCCCTATTACATTTGATGTCCAGATTCACGATCCTAGCCACTACCTGAACCACTCTGCTATTTCCTACCGCTGGAATTTTGGAGACGGCAGCGGCTTATTTGTTTCCAACAGTTCTGTTCAGATGCACACATATAAACTTCTGGGAAATTTCAGCCTTGACTTGTCTGTCCACGCTCTTATACCTGCCCCTTGTAGACCACCAACACCTCTTCCACCAACACCTCTTCCACCAGGTAAGAGGCTATGGCTCCAGGCTAAGTTGAAAGAAAACAAATGGGTTCATTATATGAAACAGTTGACCAGACAATATTTCATGATAATAATGAGCATATTGATTAACAAAGAATTGTGGCATACTTACGGTGTTTGACTTCTATTCCCTTTCTTACAGGAGTGCTGGAAGGGAATAGTTGAAGTAGGCCATTGGCATTTCAGTGTCCTAGGACAAATGCTTTTAATATATAGTAGTAAGAATACTGAAGTGGCTTCTTTCACTCTCCCTACATTATGCAGTACCAGAGCTGCAAAAATAAAGTAAAATAAAATAAAATAAAATAATGATGATGGTATTGCTTTTGCTGCATTAATTTCTACCTTTCCTCCCAGGAGCTCAAGGCAGTGCACATGGTGCTTTTTATCCACACAAGAAACCCTTGAGCTAGATTAGTCTGAGAGTGAGAGTAAATGTCCCAAGATCAGCCAGTGACCTCTGTGGCTTAGTGGGGATTTGAACCTGGGTCTCCCTAGTCCTAGACCAACAGTCTAAACACAATGGCTCTCTGCTTGTAAGTTTACAGACTTCTAAGTTTACAGGGGCTAGATGGAAGTGAAGAAAGAAGAGGAAGAGAGGGTGTATTCAAAACTAGGGACCAGCAAGAAATAAAGCTGGGGAAACATGTGAAGAAGTAAAACTTTCAGGATTTTTTAAAGTATGGCAAGCTGGACCAAGAGAGATATTGGGGGAGGAATTATAAATAGAAGGTGTAATAAGATATGTAAAAGAATGGATTCATAAAAGCGAAGGACAAGAGGACAAATACTTAGTTATTTATTAAAAATGTATATTCTGCCCATCACATAAGGTCACAAGGTGGGTTACACAACATCAAGCAATGTACACAATAAATAGAATAATAAATGCATAATTAAATCAGTGTCGCCATAGAGATTATGTTATACATACAAACCTTCTAGATAAGGCAAACTCTTTCTGTTCAGTAAACGGTATATACAAAAAAACTCTGTTGGTCATCCAACTCCCAAGGCCAAAAAAAGTAGGTGTAATAAGTGTTTTACTTGCCTTTGCTTAGTTGTGTGAAATACACAAATCCAGTTGATATCTGGCCATAACACGTCTGATTGGAATTTATGGGAGCTAAGCAAGAGTGCAAGACTTGGAGGCGTTCCAGATAAATTCTGTTTGTTATGCTCAAAATGTTTTGCTAAAAGAGCATATACATTAACTCATTCCCTTTCCCTTGTTTCAGTAACTACCCCGCTGCCTTCGAATGTAACTCCCAGCTTCAATAGTTTAACAGAGGTGCCAACAGGACAGTCTCCTGTCGAAGGATGCCATATTGCTCGATCTGGACCTTATAAAGCATCTCTCTTCATTGCAGGTATGCATCTACATCCGTAAGGAAATAATGTGGTTTGATAGGTAATAAAGGGAATTCGTTGGAACTTGTGCGTGTCATTAAAGTGGCTGTTCTGAAGCTGCTCTTGCTGGCTGGCTGCTGTTTCGTTTTGCTCAAGAGAGAAATTTCGGAAGAGTACCAATAAAGAATATCAATAGCTGGCAACTAGTGGTAGCTGGCGGGGCAGAAGGCCAGGAGGCCAACTGTAGATAGAGCCAGAGCCAAGGACAGGCAGAATGAACCCATTCTGCTTTTATCCCCATCCTCCTCCCTGCTGAGTTATACAGAAGCAACACTAGGACTAAGGAGGAGAAAGGTGTCAGCCAGCACAGCCAGGGAGATGAGGTCTGGCTGAAGGCAGACTGAGGTTGGTGGAGCAGTGCCCCAGTTGTCCTAATGGACCAGTCTCCACTATTGACAAGATCTTATTTTTGCACGCCGGTTCATAGCTGTCAATTTTTTCCTTTGCTTGCGAGGAATCCTATTCGGAATACGGGAATTTCCCTTAAAAAAGGGAAAATGTTGACAGCTATGGCCAGGTTGCATGCAGCAGACATTGTGGGTTGGATCCAAAAATTCCCTTCTGTGAACTGAAGGGGGCTTCTTCTAACAGGAGGGCCTGAGGAACATTCCTTCTGCCCAACAACAAATCCCACTCACAGGGGGGAATTTTTGAATCCAACTCAATGAAGTCTTTCGACCTTTTACTAAACATAAAAGGTAAAGGGACCCCTGACCATTAGGTCCAGTCGTGGCCGACTCTGGGGTTGCAGCGCTCATCTCGCTTTATTGGCCAAGGGAGCCGGCATACAGCTTCCGGGTCATGTGGCCAGCATGACTAAGCCGCTTCTGGCGAACCAGAGCAGCACACAGAAATGCTGTTTACCTTCCTGCCAGAGCGGTACCTATTTATCTACTTGCACTTTTGACATGCTTTTGAACTGCTAGGTTGGCAGGAGCATGGACCGAGCAACGGGAGCTCATCCCGTTGCGGGGATTCGAACCGCCGACCTTCCCATTGGCAAGTCCTAGGCTCTGTGGTTTAACCCACAATACTCGCCTGTAAATGTTTTCTCTTGGTTAGGAGATGTTCTGTGAAGTCTCCCCACCTTTCTTGGGTGTCCCCTATACACACCCGCTGCTCCAACATCTCTGCAATGCTGTTGTCTCATTTTGTGACGTTGATGCAGCTGTTCCTCATCACCTCTCTGGTGGTGTAGTTTTCTCAGGCTAGGAAGTCCTTCTTCCAATGATATTGTTGACAGCCCATTGGTTTCTACAGGACTTGCATCTAATTTAGGAGTGCTTAAGGCTGCAAGCTTAAGCTATCATTCCAAACAGATGGCTATGAAAATCCTGTAGAAGAGATCAGCCGGGAAATATATTAAAGCAGTTGTAAATTCTTGGCACCCACTTTTCAGAATAACTTACTTTGCAATATCTAGCGTAGAAAATTCTAATGTGGTTTGCCTGTGCAGATTTCTGGTTTTCTGCAAATCAAAGGGATTGCAGGTGGGGAAATATAGTTCAGGAGTACTCTGGAAATAGTTACAAGCATAGCTGGGGAAGAAATTAATGTATGGAGGAACTAGTGGGTGTGCGAAAGGGAGCAGCAGAAACTGATGATAGATCTGCCCACTCCAAAACACTGGAACAAATAGTCTGTGACCCCAAGTGGAGCACTTGCAGCCCGATTTCCCACAGTTTATTGGATTATCCTTGTATGGTAAGCCTGAATTCACAAGGGGAAAGCATCTAGACTGGTGTTGTGAGGGTAGTACCATGTGGACTATGCAAATAAAATGGGAACACAAACAGTTGCAAACACACAGTAAACTCTGGTGTGGACCATCCCAAAGTGTCTGGAGAACTGAAAATGTTAATTTCAAGAACAGCAGGAATCTAATACAATGGTCAAAACGAAATAACTGCAATGCCTTTCCACACTCTTTTGAATTGTGTATCCACTATGACAAAATGTAGGTGAGCTCCATTTGCAGGCAGCCTTTGGATCCAATTAAGATCATTCTAAAACAATTCATTCTCTCATTTCCAAATGGGATTATTTTTTTATTTTTGCTGTCAAAGTTCTTGTCTCAGCAATGCTGACATTTTGTCAATTTGTTTCTTCGGCCAGAGGGAATTCTTGGGGTCAATATTATCCAAATGACAAGTGTCCAGGTAGCAACTACTCAGGTTGAAAACTCCATGGTTGATTTTGTGGTAACCTGTCAAGGGAGGTAAGTGCTTTCATTAATTCCGATAACTCTGCTTCTTGTAAAACTTAGACCATGGAGTACTACAGACATTTAAGTTGTTCCGTTGCAGCAGCACTCATCGTAGCTCACTGAGCTTCTTGCTGATAAAGTGGAATTGCCGAGGATGGTCCACGGAGCAGAAGTTCCGGGTCTTTTGTGATAGTCACCAGATCTCTGGCCTCTTCCCCTCTGTGCTTATAGGGCAGTGTTGGTGAGACCCACTCACCATCTTAGTCTCCCAAAGGCATATATAGGGATGAATTAGTATGTTCAAATTTTATACAGATTTGTTTCAGGAGCCTATGCTCCAAGTTCTTAAAACAGCTAACAGTGTCCCTGCTCACATAAAAACCTTGCATCAGGATTTATAAAAAGGCTAGTTCACCAAGGTTTGTGAATTGTCAAATATTACAGAAGACCTTTATTTTCTGTTAGCCTTTGGCGAATAATGCCTCTAGTTTTTACTCCTGAGTTTTGATAGCCTTTGGGTGTTGCTTTCATTTGGTTCCTGATTTTTGTACTTTACTGGTTTTTATTGTGTTGTGTTGGTTTTAAATATATATTTTAAGATAAATCCATCTGAACATAGCTTTCACAGAAAAGCAGAACAGAAATGTGATAAACGTCTGCGAAATGAAAACTGATGAAAAGTCCATAATTTCATCCATCCATCTTTCTTTCTTTCTGCGCCCCAGTCTTCCTACAGATGCCTGCACAATAATTGCTGACCCCACCTGCCAGGTGTTAGAGAGTGAGGCATGTGACCCTGTTGACATAGACGAGTGCCTGCTGACCATAAGACGGACCTTTAACGAATCCGGAACCTATTGTGTGAACATTACACTGGGTGATGCAGCGAGCCTGGCTCTCACAAGCACTTTGATATCCATCAATGGAGGTGAGTCCTACTGAACATCTGCATTCACATTTGCAGTCAGCACCTTGTGGCTCATGAAGCGTGGTGGAGTTGTCTCCCAACACTCCCATAGCTGCTGGTTGTCAGGACAGGATGGAGGCGGGCAGTGGCAAGGTTAGGACTGTGCAGTTGCATTGACAAGAGTGCAGGATTGGTGTCACATGCAGGGCCAGCCCTAACGTTAGTCAGGTGGCCGCCTCAGGCAACTAATTGTGGATGCCCTGAAAGATCAGGAAATACTTTGTTATTTAATGTATTATTATTGTAACTATATAACCAAGGAGAGAGAGGTGCTTGTGGGATCTTCAGCCTCAGTGGCCAAAACACTTGGCTGGGTAAAGGTAAAGGAGCCCTGGACAGTTAAGTCCAGTCAAAGGCAACTATGGGGTGTGGTTCTCATCTGACTTCAGGCTGAGGGAGCTGGCATTTGTCTGGAGACAGCTTTCCAAGTCATGTGGCCAGCATGACGAAACTGCTTCTGGTGCCACGGGACACCGTGATGAGTGCCAGAGTGCACGGAAATGCAGTTTATGTTCCCGATGCAGTGGTACCTATTTATCTACTTGCGTTGGTATGCTTTTGAACTGCTGGGTTGGCAGGAGCTGGGGCAGAGCAATGGGAGCTCACCTGTTGCGCAGATTCGAACTGCCGACTTTCTGATTGGCAAGCCCAAGAGGCTCAGTGGTTTAGACCACAGTGCCACCTGCTCCCTACGACTTGGCTGAACTAAGGTACTGTGACTTGGAGGGGGGCACAAAATTATTTGGGCAGGTCTGGAGTAAGACAGGCACCATTTTTCCATTTCAACAAAGAATGTGTGCGGTGTCTACAGCAGTTCCCATCAGCTGCAATGATGTCCAGTGTCAGTGGTAGCATCAGGCACATGTAGACTGTGGAGATATTTTATGCCATAAGGCAGTCTTTGTCAAGGTGGTGCCTTCCTGATGTTTTGAATTACAAATCCCCTCAGCCCCTGCCAGCACCATCATGCTGGCTAGGCTGATGGTAGTTGTAGCCCAAAATATCTGCATGGCACCAGGTTAGCAAAGGCTGCTATAAGAGTACTGACCTCCAAGTTAAGGAGTGTGAACTAACATTATGGCCTTTAACTTTGTCATTCAAGCTGCAGGGTCATTTTCAAGGACAGCAGAAGGAGTTCTCCTCGCTTGCGGTTTCTTGGTGGTGTTTGTTGCTGTCGCGACTTTTTTCCTTTACAAGTAAGTTGCTTGGCCCGGACCTTAAAAACAGTGTCTTTTTTACAATCTTCAACACTCTCACAATTTTCAATGTTCACAAGGAACATTGACAATACAGATTGCCCAGTTATACGATCTGAGGAGAAACCAGAGTTACCTTGGAAGAAGATTCCTGCAAGAGTACTGATTTAGTTTTGTTTTATCTATGTATAAATTATACCCTGCTCTAAAGCCAATATTGGATACCATATGCAGCTTGCATAAAGGTACAACATATTAGGGATACATTGTGGTGTGGGCAACACTCCCTTCTTGACCTTCTTTGACATTGTGGTGTGGGCAACACTCCCTTCTTGACCTTGGCAGCTGAGGTCCACCTTCTGGTGGCATTGTGGTATTTGTTGGCAACCGTGGTGTGTGTGTATGTGTGCACCGGGTGGGGGCAGGGGCACAGTGCAGAGGGTGAATAGAACTTGCTGTGCCAGCAATGCTGCCAGGTGGGCACGCTGGGTGGGGGCAGAGCGCGGAGGGTTCACAGAGCCTGCCACAGGGCCCAGTCCTTGCTACTGGAGTCGCAAAAATGCCACTTGCCCACCTATGCTAGGGGGAATCTGGTTGGCCAACGTGGCCCTTGGTGGGTGAATCCCTCTGACCATAGCTGTCAACGTTTCCCTTTTTAAAAAGGAAATTCCCTTATTTGAATGGGATTCCTCAGAAGAAAAGGGGAAAGTTGACAGCTGTGCCTCTGACACTGGCTGGAAGGCCATTCAGCATGGGGCCCTGGGATCTGGTGGTGAGGCCAGGCCAGTCTCCAGGGCCCAGAGACTCCTGGCAGCATGCAGGGTGGGATGGAGATCCCTGCATGTGGGCGCTTGGTTCGTGCCCCCACAAAATTGTGTGCCTTTGGCTCATGCATTATTTTGAGAAGTGTGAATTACCAAAATGAATCCCTCCTCCACTCCTTGTCCTAATCTGACGCTCTAACCACTGCATCACATTGGATCGCTTAAAAAAAAGGGGTTACAGAACAACAACACCAAATACAATTTTTCTCCTTCATGGTTTAGCCTATGGAAAGTATTTGCAGAGTAGTTTGTTGATGGGTGAGAAGCACAAGTCTTTCTAAGCATCAAATAGATTTTTTTATACACACACATTGACCAGTTTATTCCCTGGCCAGAAGCTCTTGCACATGCCATAGAATTTTTCAAAATACTGACCTGGGCAACAACATTTTGTACAGGAGAATCAAGTGTCTTGTTTTGTTTGTTCTCATCCCAGCCACAGTACTGGCATAGCAATGCACCATCAAGGGAATACTTTTCAGTAAATTAATTTTGAAAATTCCTTCCAGGAGATATAAAGAATACAAGCCTATTGAAAGAAAAACTGGAGATGAGGCCAGTAATGAAGGACTGAGTGTTTATTTCAACAATGTCAAGGCTGTCCTCTTCCCAGCGAACAATGAGAAACATCCTCTGCTGAAAAATAAGCCAGGAATTGTTTAACTCTTCAGTATGATCACTTATATTTGTATACATTTGGGGATTTGCATTGAACTGTCATTCAATGGAAGAACACCTAAGTGTTAACATCAGGATTTATGTGGTAAGCTTGCAGTACAATAGAATGGCTGGTGTTGTGTTGCCTTAAAAGGTTAAAATGGCATCTCATGAAGAAATTGATCATACATTTTGCTTGCTTATGTTCTTGGATCTGCTGCGGTATATTAGCTAATAAATCATTTAATCATTGATGCGGTTTCCTAGACTAGTTACTCCTCCTGAGTATTGCTAAGTGTCTTCTTGGCAGAAAGATTTTCTCCAAAAAATTTAAGCTTAGGCTGAAATCTTAGCAAGTCAAGTCCCACCAAACTTGAGGGAGTTTGCTTTGGGGTAAACATGCAGAGGATCATGCTGTTAAATGGGAATTTCCCTAGTTCCCTAATTAGTGATAATGTGGCTGCTTTGAAAATTATAATAGGTACCTAAGAAATGATCAGCATGTCATATCACTTACCCCAATGGCTTCAGATGAATAGTAGACATACCCAATATACTCTCCACCAGTTGAGTAACTTGCAGTTACATGACTACTCTTGGTTCTGTTTCCTCTGCCTCCTAAATTCCTTATACTTGAGATACATGAGAGCAGGATCTACATTCTGCACCCAAAGGAGCAGTAGGCAATGTGCACTGAAATATCCATGGCTCTGCTCCCTTGGGATGTGTTTGTGTGGGGCTGTTTTTGAGTATACATGCTCCTAGGTCTTTAGGCCACACTAGTCCCCACATCTCTGTTCAGCAGAATATGCCATGTGGTGTTGACATGGAGTGATCCTACACAGCTCTATGGTGGTTGGTTTTTTTACTAGACAGCTTTCCTGAACACCTGTGGTTTCATGGCAAAGCACTCAGCGGAAAGTGTGAGATGTTCTCTTAGAAATGCGCCCTAGCACAAAGATATATTTGCATGATTTCAGTCTGAAACCAGAGGACAAAGCAAGGCTTCCCTGGTGCAGCTTGCTTTTATGCAATAATTATGTTATGCTATCCATCTAGTTGGAAAACTCACACTGGCACACAGGACACGTTGATTCTAGTACTACATAATCTGAGTTTAGCAATGCTGGAAATACGCAGACTTTGAAAATAAGCAATATATTTGGCTGAAAACTGCAGCAAGGAGGGTAGCACAATAGGCACAGTAGGATTTATGAAATACTGTTTTGCAATATGCCATTTATAATGCAGGGAGTTCTGAAGCCAACCATATAAATTTATATGGTTGGCTTCGGAACTTTCTGCATCTTACAGCTTATTCCACTAAAGAAAATTATGTGGAACTATCTGCCTGCCTTTCTGGAAAATGCACAAAGGGCTTTTGATTAAATCTGTTCAGTATAAATCTGCTTTATTTTGTTTTGCAGTTATTTGGCTGCTTAGGTATCTGCCTGATCCTGCAGATTGTGTAGAATACTTTGCTCCACTCATGTCCACACAGGGCTGCTGAAGACATTTTATATCTGAGGCCAAGCCCTCATCTCAACTACTGGGATGAAGGGAGCTCACAAAGGTTGTTGATGGATTTGGGAACTTCAGGCCAGAAGGAAGGGGGAAAGCCTTTTCTTTATTCCTTTGTCTGCTTCCCCTCTTCTCATTGAGATGGGACGGGGAGGAAGAAAGGAGGACCAAAAATATGAGTCCTTTCCCCCTTCCCTTTCCCATCTCACAATATTTCCAGGTGTTAAAAACATGGCAATAGCACCCAAAGTTGGACGCAATCACTTTGCACTGCCTCTCAGCACCTGTTCCCAACCAGTTTAATCTTTGCAGTGGTGTTTATGATATAGGCAAGGTAGTGTCCTCTTTGATAGCGATGTTTTCCCTGCGGAAATAGGCACAGTGAGCTCTAGATGCCAAGAAGCACAGTTCTCCTGTAACTTTAATAACGGTGTAGTTATCATGGCACTGTGGATGTTATGTGATCTTAAGAGTATAGTCATGCAGGCAATTTAAGTTGAACAATGGTGAATTAATGTTTTCATCCCACACAACTGCTGTTTTGCAGCACATGACTGGTATGCCACAACACTGTTGTAAACATTTTTTACTAACTAGTAGGTCAGCATAGTGGCAAGAGACTGAGCTGTGAATCTGGAACACCCTAGTTTGCACCATCTCTTTTGCAATGAACTCATTAAGTAGCTTGAAGCAATATAGTGGCTTACAAGGTTGTGTTCAAAATGCTAAATGCTTTTGAAGACTTGAAAGCATGCTATAGAAGTGTTAGGTATTACTGCTCCTAAATTACTAATGCACGGAACTGGAATGCTGGACGAATGTTTACCTGAATGTTGTTCAATAAATCTGCAGTATTGCAAAGGACAGTTTAGCTGTGTAAAGTCTGCATGACCCAATGCTGGTTCTAAACAGAGGTAGCCCCACTGAAATAAAAATGTCACATATAGTGCACTCCTATATAGTATGATGGGTCTACAAGCTTTACAGGATAAGTATATTTTAAAGGTTTGGAAGTATGAATTAGTATTATCAACTTTTATTTTTCTATCTTTTACAAGTGCACATACTTTTATACAAAAGGCTAGGAAGAGGAGGGGAGGAAGTGTGAATGATTATAGTTTTAATGTCATGGAAGAAATTGTAAGTTGAATGTGTCTTGCCTTACACTGAAACATCAATATTTCAGTCTGAGACAAGAAACAATAAGAATGATTTGCCCCACTTATTGCAACTCTGTTAAGCTGGAGTAGAAAGCTACACTATTATAGTTTGGGTTCTGTCTTTTATAACCTACCATTTCCTGGCATGACTTAGAAATGTAGTATGTTTGATATTTTAGTCTATGGAGATCCTTGCAAAATCTTACAGGTTCCTTGCGAAGAGAAAATGTATGTTTTCTGTCTTTTCCTCTTGCAACTCTCAATAAAGGTATTGATTTTATCTAATATATTGTTCTGAATTTATTAAAGTCCTTTGCTATATTTTCCAAGACCAAAATGCTCTATATCAATCCCTGTCTGAAGACAATCTGCTTTTGTGAATTCTTTTGCCTTTCCCCCCACTTCTCAATGGGTAAGAAATAATATACATATCAAAGGACTTCTATTCTCTACATAGGGCCTCTTCATGTGCTACAAATGCAGGAATCTTTTGCCCAATATGAGGCCTGAACTCACAACCCTGAGATTAAGAGTCTTATGCTCTACCAACTGAGATATGTTGGTCTCAGGTGCCACAAGCCCTGCTCTAGCCTTTTTGTCACTTGACTCCCCTCCCCCCATTAACATAAGGTACCATGCTGCTCACTGCTGCCTGTTCATAGATTGCTTCCATTGTAAAGATCTCTAATGGGGATGGCAAGGGAAAGTTTGAGATCTGGCTCCTTCTGTGCATTTAACACAATAAAGAAGTGTTGTTAGAGGCCAAAAGAATCAGGGTGATTTTGGTTCCCATATATCAGCTGTGTGTAAACAGGAGTGATGTTAATATTAGCCCTCATATCGCTCACACTTATAGACAGGCTATGTCACAGATAGTTGAAGCCCTGGCAATGCATTCAATGATTCAGTTCTTTAACAATGTCCCTGCTCAATTCCACACACCCCACATGACTGATGTGCGCATGCAACACCTTACTTTTGTTGGAGTTGATAAATGCCATTTTATCATAGAAACCAATAAAACATTGTAAAATTAAATGTCACAAGCCTGGTCATTCTGTGAAGGCTTAAGAGGGCTACCCCTCTAAAGATACTGGAAATTAATCAGTTGTATGAGGTTTTATCCTCTGTTGGGAGTTGTGTGTGGGTTGACATAATTCAATAGTGTTAGCATCGTAGGATTATCATGTATCTAAAGTGCTTTATGGAAAATTTAAGCTTGAAAATAAGGTAAAGGACCCCCTAATGGACCCCCTGACCATTAGGTCCAGTCGTGGCCGACTCTGGGGTTGCGGCGCTCATCTCACTTTATTGGCCGAGGGAGCCGGCGTACAGCTTCTGGGTCATGTGACTAGCATGACTAAGCCGCTTCTGGTGAACCAGAGCAGCGCACACAAACGCCGTTTACCTTCCTGCCGGAGCGGTACCTATTTATCTACTTGCACTTTGACATGCTTTCGAACTGCTAGGTTGGCAGGAGCAGGTACCGAGCAACGGGAGCTCACCCTGTCATGGGGATTCGAACTGCCAACCTTCTGATCGGCAAATCCTAGGCTCTGTGGTTTAACCCACAGTGCCACCTGAGTCCCTCTAAGCTTGAAAATAGTGCTCTGCAAAATGGAAATTTCCTCTTTTGGATTTTCAAAAACTGTGCACCTGGGTTTTATTACTTTATTCTTTATTCCATTTTGACCAGTTAACACCTCAGCCTTGAACATCTTACTTAGTTGTATATAGGTGCGTGCTACACAATAAAAACATGGCCCTTGTGCTCATGTCCTATTCACAGGTTTCCCATAGGCATTATGTTGACCGCTGTGAGCTCATGATGCTGGGCTCCTCTCACATTTTAGAGCAAGGTATTGGATGATGACTGGAGATTAGCAGAAGGAACGAATGGAAAAAGTTGGTCCTTAGGGTACCCGGTCAGGTAACGGTTCCAGTACTTAGAATGAGATATCTGCACTCTTTGTGCAGCCTGATTTTATGGCTTTCACGGAGTCCACTTCCTTCACCTGAAAATCACAGAATTGTAGAGTTGGGGCTCCAACTCACGACCCTTAGATTAAGAGCCTTAAGAAACTCGATTTCCAAGAGGAGCCGAGACTCTCGTTAAGCCCCATGAAGACCAGCAAGTTGATGAATGCACAAAGTTTTGTGGGCTGGAATCCATTTCATCAGCTGCATCGTTGGTCTTCAGGGCAGCCACCAAACTTTCTTAGCTGGCTTGTGTTTTCAATCAACTGTTCCAGCAGGGCGAAAACGGAGCAGGTTCTCGGGAAGGAGCGCGCCGCGCCGTGGCGAAACAAAGGCGCTCCGAAAGCTCAGCCTCACCCCCGCTACTCCTGCAGCGGCTTCCCGAAAAGCTTCTGCGCCTGCGTTCACCGCCCCCCGGCTTTCACGTGAAGAAGCGCGCAGCCAATCGGCAGCGGCGTCGGCACTCGCGTCATCCGGCGCGCCGAGGAGAGGGGGAGTTTCCCGGAGAGATTCCATTTGGAACGTTGAGTGTTCGTAAGTTCTATCCGAGGAACGTCGGGGTTCCTCCTCGGGAACCGACGGCCTGCCATGTGGCGGAGCAGCCGCTGCTTGCGGGCGCTGCTGAGGCTGAGGTCTTGGCAAGCCGCGGGAGGAGGAGGAGGAAGCAGCGGGTTGCGGGAGGCAGCGGCGGCGGCTCCCCGCGTTCCTTCGCGCGCGGGCTCGCTGGGGTTGCGGAGATTCAGCGGGGCGGGCAGCTCGGAGCTACGGGATGCAGAGGTGGAGCACGGCTTGCAAGAAGACGGGGCAGCCGGGCAAGAGCAGCGCATTGGCTCCGGTGCCGGAGAGGCCGCGGGTGCGTCTGGTAAGTAGCGCCGAAGCCCCGCTCGGGGTCGGGGCAGGCGGGTGGGCCTTGAACAGCTGTAACCTCCTCGCGCGGTGGTGCAGGGTCAGGGAGCGAAAGGTCCCGGGGTTCAGCCCCTGCAATCTCCAGGCAGAGCTCGGGAAAGAAACCTTGGAGCGCCGCTGCCTGTTCGTGTGGGCATCGGTGCGTTGGAAGCACGGGTAGTTTTGGCGGTGCAAGCTGCTCTCCTATGATCAAGGGCCAGAAAGACTGGCCGTCTGTAGGGGCAACCCTACTAAGCTTTTCGACGTGCGATGCGGATGGGTCCTCCTTTCATAGAGTTGGAAGGGGACCCGAGGGACATCTAGTCCAACCCCTTGCAGTACAGGATTTACAGCATGATGCTGTTGCCCTAAGAAGAGTTTGTAGAAACTGCAGTGTGGACTTTCTGCTACATCACGGATGGAGAACATGCATGGCCCTCCAGATGCTGTTGAGCTCCAACCCCATCAGCCCCAGGCAGTGGTCAGGCCTGATGGGAGTTGTAGTCCGAAAAGATCTGGAGGGACACTGTTCTAAAGCCTTTGAGATCCACCCTGTTCGTGGAAGTGGTGGCTATGTTCCATTAATATCTCTAAAGACTATGCATATTTAATTTTATTTATAGGAATACACACACACACACACACCACACACTCATTAAGAAAATCAAGATAAATACAGTAAATACGTCAAAGCATGTAATATTTTCAAATGTTCTCCCCATAGCTAGTGCAGGAGGAGAGGCAGGTGTCCATCTGCTTCCATCCTTGTGTACAAGTAGAGGAGCCATCTCCAACCTGGTGCCCTCCAGACGTTGTGGACCACACCTCCTAAAAGCCCCAGCCAGCAAGGCCAATAGCAAGGGATGAGTTCCTTGGCTGCTTTTCCCTCCCACCAGAGAGCAGATCCAAAAGCATGATAGCTCACCAGACTTCGCTTTCAAAGTCCTCTGCAGTGAGCTTTCAGATCCTTGCAAGCTCAGTGCACAGGGGGCGCTGAGTTTTAGCTGACACCCCTAAGGCGCTGTATATTACCAGGTCCTGTAGCTTGATCCACACTAGGTTTAGAGCCATTTCATGAAAAGCTGCTTTCTGTCTATTAAACCTCTGCAAGAATAGAAGCAAGTCAACCCAGATTTATTGAAAGGAAAGAGGGTATGATGTGTACGTAACCTGGCTATGATATATGATACCTTCCAGGGTATGATGTGTACGTAACCTGGGACATTGGTGTGACAATGGAAGAGAAGGGACTGAGAGCAGGAGTGCAACTTGAGAGGGCAAATTCCATTCCAGAAAAAAATTCAAACAATTTGTAATTTAAGCAATCACAAGTTTCAAGGGGTGGTGGGAAAGTTTAAACTGTGAAACAATACCACGTCTCTTGTTTACAGCCTAGGGTACTTTTGCCTGCAGCCAATGAGGGGTCTTGATTGCTTAGTTTCAGTCAGCTGCTCTTGTTGGTAACACACAAGACATTGAGCTAAATTGTAAATAAAATCTTTTGGGGATTATTCATTATTTGGGTCACCTCACTGATTACCTCAATTAGTCCCCTCAGAATAATAAGCAGTTAACTCTTTCCAGAGATTTCTGCATTTCCCCCCCAGGATTTGTTATGCAGTTTGAAAGGATAAGGCAGATGTACCTGGCTGCTTTTCTCTTCTTCAAATGTGACTCATTTAAAAGTGATATGCAGTAAGAAAAATTGTATTTATGTGGTGTTCCCATGCAGCATTCCCTGTGTTCAGTATCTTGTTTAAACTGGGTCACAGCCACTGTGCGTGTATTTGTGTGTAGTATGAACTCACCATAATTGCACCCAGGCAGAAAACATGCTGGCATGCTAACAACGTATGTTTAGATGAATTGATCCAGCTTAGAAGCAGCGTGTGTGAGGTGCCACTTGTGAGTTTCTCTTACACGCTGGTGTCAAATTTAAAAATTGCCACAGAATGGAAATGGGTTGGAGATTATAATTCAGTTTGAGTTTGGCAAACCAAATAGTGGAACGGCATATTCCAAAATCCTAGTCCAGAGTTAACAGAGTCACTCTTTGTAAACCATAGGTAAAGGTAAAGGTAAAGGTACCCCTGCCCGTACGGGCCAGTCTTGACAGACTCTGGGGTTGTGCGCCCATCTCACTCAAGAGGCTGGGGGCCAGCGCTGTCCGGAGACACTTCCGGGTCACGTGGCCAGCATGAGCCCGCTGGCGAGCCAGCGCAGCACACAGAAATGCCGTTTATCTTCCCGCTAGTAAGCGGTCCCTATTTATCTACTTTCGAGATAAATAGGTGCTTTCGAACTGCTAGGTGGGCAGGAGCTGGGACCGAAAGATGGGAGCTCACCCCGCCGCGGGGATTCGAACCACTGACCATACGATCGGCAAGTCCTAGTCACTGAGGTTTTACCCACAGCGCCACCCACGTCCCTTTGTAAACCATAGTTTGCAAATAAGGAACTAACCCCAGGAATGCATGCACCCCTTTCCTTCCTGCAATCTTTTTTTCTTTTCCACAGTCTCATTTTTATCATTCTGTTGCCTCTTTCAGATCATGTCTCTTCAGTATTCAGCATTGACTACATGGTATCGCTTCTGAGACAAGAAAATGCCAAGGACATTTGCGTTATTGAGTTGCCTCCAGAACTCAAATACAGCCATTATTTTATAATTGTCAGTGGGACATCTCCCAGGCACCTCCATGCCATGGCTCAGTACCTGGTCAAAATGGTAAGTTAACTGCTCTGCACTCTTCTTAGCTTGGAGAAGCTTATTAACAGGGATGGCTGGGTATATACAAAGTATACTTGCAAATTTGCCCATTAGGGGAAAAATAGTAGATAATAAAATATAAGGCCCTGAGTATACCAAAGATTTCTGAATTACAAAGGAGATAAATTGGCTTCAACTAAGAGTGGGATTCCAGTGGGACGCAGGTGGCGCTGTGGGTTAAAGCCTCAGTGCCTAGGACTTGCCGATCGAAAGGTCGGCGGTTCGAATCCCTGCGGCGGGGTGCGCTCCTGCTGCTCGGTCCCAGCGCCTGCCAACCTAGCAGTTCGAAAGCACCTCCGGGTGCAAGTAGATAAATAGGGACCGCTTACCAGCGGGAAGGTAAACGGCGTTTCCGTGTGCGGCTCTGGCTCGCCAGAGCAGCGATGTCATGCTGGCCATGTGACCCGGAAGTGTCTTCGGACAGCGCTGGCCCCTGGCCTCTTAAGTGAGATGGGCGCACAACCCCAGAGTCTGTCAAGACTGGCCCGTACGGGCAGGGGTACCTTTACCTTTACCTAAGAGTGGGATTCCAGGAAAAAAGGTGCCCCATGAGGAAATTTGAGGAATACGGGAAAGGCTGGAGGAAAAGGCATGATTTATCCCATAGATGGGGGACCTCTGGCTCACCATGTTGCTGGACTGCAGCTCCTTGCCATTAGTGGCACTAATGTTGCTCTCAAATAGTTACTTTTCAGGGGTAGCAGGGGAATGGGACTCAGCTGACCAGGCAAGAGCTTTTCCTGCCTGCCTTTCCCCACCCTCCAGCCTTCATAAGGGAGCAATTTCCAGAGGAGGAGCTGGGAGAGGAATGGGACTCTATGCTGGCCACCAGTGAAGAGCTTGTTCCACCTGTCTTTACCTATCCTCCAGCACTCGGAGCTTTCAGAAGGAAGTTGCTACCATGGTCATTCTGTGAATGTGTTTTGATGTAGTCTTCTGCTCAGTTCAGGTCATGGGGGCGACGAGCGTGTGTGTGAATTCAGCAGTGCTTGTTTTGTTTTTGCTTGCTAACGTTGATATTTTGTGGATTATGAGTGTTGTGTAATGCTTTGCAAATTTTACGTGACTTTTTGTGTGGTTGTGCAGTTTAATCTATTTTTTATGTTTTGTTAATAGTGTTTTGTAGAAGGTAGTTGTTTTATTGATTATTTAATGTAATTTATGTTGCAGTTGTGATGTTCTACTATGTTATTATTTATTGTATGTATGCCACTTTGTGACTTGTGAGAGTGAAAAGCAGCACAGAAATATAATAAATGAAATGAAATGGCAGAAACCAAATAACCTAATAAAATAAATGATGATGATACTTATTATTATTGTTACCCCAGCCACTCTAGGTGGCTTACAGCATATATAAAAACATAGTAAAACATCAAACATTAAAACAATAATTGTGACATAGGTCTCGTTTACTGCCAATGTTGTATGAGGGCGATGTACAGCATATCACACTTGTGAGTGGCAGCAACCATTTAATGGGTTTAATAACTACTGGTCTCTTGCCCATGAATGTGACTTTTTACACTGACTTTGTTTTCTGTTTCAGTACAAGCATTTGAGGACAGACTGGGATCCCCATGTTGTAATGGAAGGGAAAGATAGCGAAGATTGGATTTGCATAGATTTTGGTAAATCATTTTGTTTCTAGTAATGAGGCGTCAGACTGGAGCTTGAGAACATCCTGGGTTTAACTACAAACTATCAAAACACATTTAGATAGAAGTGGCTTCTTGCACCCAAACATACAGTGGTGCATAATTTGTTAACACAGATATTAATATCCTGCTTTCTGACCCTAAAGAAAGCATGTGCCAGTTTGGCGAGTTGTTCTGGCTTGGATTCTAAGCACTTAAATTCTGGTGCTGTAGCAGTGAACTACATTGCGGGATTGTTGTATACTACTCTCTCAACCCAGCTGCCTGTGTGGGGCTGGAAACGTATTCTGGGCTTTTGTAAAGTACTCAGAGCCTGAGCTGCAGTAGTCACCTTCCAAGCGGCATTGCTACAGACATTGCTACATAAGCATGATACCTTCCCCCTGAAGATCAGAAATATATTGGTTTACTTTAATGAGAATTAAAGCATTTAAATCCCTTTTCAGTAGGAGGGAAAAGTCTGTTTCCTGCCCTTACTTAATGGGAAATGAAAGTGGGTGGCTTGATTCAATCTTAAACTATAGTTTGGAACTGTAGAGGAAGAGGAAGGCTTTAGGTTCTTACACTCCCCTCTTCCCATTCCACCAGTCCTTGTCTGTTCATAGACTGAAAGCAGGCTAGTGTTGAGAGCTGGCATGGCCAGACACCTGCCAAGGGCTCACATGCAGGGGGGCCATTGACAGCAACCTGCTGGATTTGTTCATTACAACCACCACCCAGGTCCATGGGGAGCAGCGATGAGCAAGCAAGTAACTGGGGGAGGAACACCAACAGCTGCCACTTTTGACAAGAAGTTTCATCTTAATTGAAAGCAGTTTAGTCCATAAGCTAAGTACAATGGTTCTCGAGTTTACATGTAACAGGAAATTGTGATTTGGTTAAGTGGAATCTTTTATATTGCTCTTCTCGTGTGCAAAAAAGGGCAGGGAAAAGGGAGTGCTAACATCAGTTCATCCCCAATTACAGCGAGCCTGTGAGTTTTAGTGGGGGTATGTCCAACTCAAAACACACTTATCTGTAGGAGAACCGTATAGACCAAATTCACTGTTGCTTACTGTGACTCTTCTCATCCTCACAGGTAATATTGTGATCCATTTCATGTTGCCAGAGACACGCGAAATCTATGAACTGGAAAAGCTGTGGACACTCCGATCTTACGATGATCAGTTGGCACAGATACTGCCAGAATCCTTGCCTGACGATTTCATAATTGGGCTAACTCCTGAACAGCAGTGATTGGTCTCCCAAGTAGGGGAAAGAACAGGTCTGCATGAAATATACCACACAGCTGAGACTTGGGTGTCAGTTCTTGGGAAATGCAGCAGGAAGAGAGGACAGAAGCCTCAATCGGAGACCTTGGTGGCAAACAGAATCATACAGAATACTCCTCAAGTGAATGCGGAGCATATAAAAAATGAAACTTGTTTTATGTATTGCAAAAAGCATATGTTGTGGGTATAAAGCAGAGATTGACTTCCGAGAGCCTAGTCATAATTCCCCACCCCACCCCACCCCCCCAAATCTGGGTCTTCTTACAAGTAGCTGCTGGTGGAACAAAAGTTGGTTGCAGGTAAAGTCTGTCTGAAAGGTATTTTGGTTAGTAATTTAGCCCAAAGTGGAAGGAATACATTCATTCTAAAATGGTTTTAGAATTTTATTCATTAACCTGGGCACATGTTGCCTATTGCTATTGGTCAGTTGTAGTCCCAAAACATATGGAGGGCTGAGTTTGCCTATGCCTGCTATAGGTGCTCCTATAACACCTGCTTGGGGGTAATGGTTGGCTGATCCATTTTCCTTTTCCAGAGGTTTATTAAGAGCAAACGAGAGAAGCCACAAGGGCCATTTGGATTTTGGTGCAGACCATCCTAATAGGCCCAGCAGAGTTTAGAAAGCTCAGTAGACCTATTACCATGTAGTTGCCTGTTCGCAACAACAGAATTGCTTTAAGTTGTCCTATTCACCAACCACCACCATCCCATTCAACAGCCACCCAGAGCTGTATAAGTGTCCCACTGTTGTCACACAAACCACAAAAGTGAACCACGTCTAACGGAACTGTCTCAATGTGAATGTTGGAAGTACTACGACATACCCAAGTTTAGAGAACTCAAAGGTCAATCCAACTAATTTAGGCAGAAAGGTTGTTGTGTGCTAGATGGCTAGTGGCCCAAGTGTGATGATCCTAGCCCAGGCATCCCCAACCTTCGGCCCTCCAGATGTTTTGGATTACAATTCCCAACATCCCTGACCACTGGTCCTGTTAGCTAGGGATCATGGGAGTTGTAGGTCAAAACATCTGGAGGGCTGCAGGTTAGGGATGCCTATCCTAGTCAGTATGAGTACAGGTTTTCAGACTAACATAAGGGCTAGTTTCCTCCTCTGCCATCACTTTAAATGGAAACATGGAAAATTCAAGAAAGCATAAATGCTTCTATATTTTGAATATAAGCAGTATATACAATAGATGAAACAAATTAAAGGTAACTTGGAAGAAAACATTCTAGGACAGTGAATTTAAATTCATGATGAATAAAGGCTTGTTTGAAAGAGCAGTAACCGGTTTTGAGCAATAAAACCTTGCTTCATTTCATCTATGGCAGGAAGGAAGAATGAACTGATCTAACGTCACAAAGTTGCTACAAATACAGCTTAGATTCATTGCTTTCTCTGCACGGAAGAACTAACTTCCAGGCACACTGGTGAAGTCCTCCATTCTGTTCTAGAAAAATGTGGCAAACATTCATTTCATTAAAACAGTCAAAAGAAATGGTTTTCGAACACAGCTATTATTGCGTGTAAGTGAAATGACTGTGACAAGAAAAAGCGCTCATAAAGCAATTGGAACTTTAAAATGGAAGTTGAGTTCTTGACAACTAAGGCTTGCACCCAATGTAACCTCTCCTTCCATCTCAGCACTATGATGGCTAGGACTCGCCCATCCCACCCCAACACCTCTATTTGCACGCGGAAATGTATATTTGGCAATGTGCACCACTGTCATGTAACCCATGGAGGGTTAAGGCAACACCTGGAAGTGGTCCTTAGGTAGCTACCACTACCCAAGAGTGCGGACCCTAAAGGCATTTGTTACCAAGAAGTGATTTGGGTGGGTGGGTGTCATTCTCCATTCTAGCTTTTTAAAGGATCACTAACTCAAAAACCAGTATGCAGCAACATGCAGCCATATTGCAATAGTTCTGCCATCTCATTACTGGTTTGCATGTTTCTGTTCATTAAACATTTGAAATACATCAATTTAATGCTTTAAAATATTTTGCTTTGTCATGAGAGAATGGGCCCTGTTCTCTCCCCCCCATCCCTCCCCCCTCTGATTTCTACCATTGGACTGGGGATTTTGTTTTTCATTTCTACACCATTGCTGCTGTCGGCTAAGTTGTCCCTACATGGGATACTTCACACACTACTTCCAAGGAAGTGCCAGGTGTGCTGTAAATTCTCTTTCAGAGAAATGTAACATTAGGAGAGAGTTAAAAGCAAGCAAGCATTTGACAGCCTTACTTTATATCTTGTTAATGAGGTGACACATGGTATGAAACAAGTTTACATTGGGATAGAACTACCATTGTCTTCTAGATGTTTACATGCTATTGGTCTATATAATTGCATTCTGTTGCTTGACATTTATTTGAACAGTGGCACTTAGCATATAAATTTGTCGTTTTACTGCCCCACAGCACACTGATGACTGCAGAAATCCTGTGCATGGATGTAAATTTGCAGCTGTCTCCATGTGCACCATTATACTGCATCTCATTGGCCATTAAAAATCAGTTCCTTCTTGTCATAGGCCACTGAAAGAGGACTCATTCCCATTATCTTACAACTGCGAAGTTTTAAGCTTATACTGAAGGTCTTTGTACATGGAGAGCATTGGGTTGATGGGCAGTTTAAACTGCTCTCTTCAAGTCCAAATCCCCTAAGCAAATTTCAGAAGTTTGCAGCTATTCAGTGTTAACCAAGGTAGGCCAGGATGCCTTATCACAGAACAACCAGTACCTTTTCTGTAAGGTTGCAAAATAAGGCTAAGATCTCATTTCAACAACAAATCATTTAACTGCCATGTTGTGGAAGAAGGGAACACAAAAGCAGTCACATATGTCTGATAATAGGAGTTAAACTCTTTATTCCATTCAGAGGCATCTGGCAAGTGAAGCTGCATTGGGGGCACATTACAGAGGAGAAATGATCAATACTTTTGTGAATACTGAAGTCATTTACAGAATCACTTCCTACCTATCTCCAAGTACTCCAAATTACCAAGTCTCAATTGAAAGTAAAAGACATGATTTTACCATTCTAAAGCCTAGAAGTTTAAGAAAAATTACAATATTTAAACCAGCAGATGTAAATGCAGCACTTATTTTGCAAAATAAAACTGTTATGGAAAAACA